>NW_026571047.1:37190643-37192120 GCF_026225935.1 Boleophthalmus pectinirostris
CATTGTCAGGTGTTCTAACCTCACACGTAGGTCAGTATAAAACCTTTTGTGTTTTAACTGAACAACAAAGTTTGTGTCCCTCTTTACTCTTTACTGTTGGTGGGCATCAGATTGGCCAATGAAAGGTTCACTTGGGACTTGTCTTGTATAAAACTGGGACAAATGAATAAATCTGCTGGAACAAGAGACACAGTGCTCAAAACTTGAACTGTCCTGGGGAAATAGAGATGTCTGGTCACCTTATTCCAAAAAAAAAAAAAACAACAACAACAAAAAACCAAACAAACCATACATTCAAGTAAGTTTAGTTTAGTTTATTTGTTTATTTATCAGGGACAATGTAGATAAAAACATTGAGCTACACAAAGAGATCATTTCCACCTTCAGTCCTTAAACAGGTTGAGTCATAAATGGCAAACAGGCCAATAAAATACAATACAATGTTTATTGATGCAATTATTCATCCAGTCAATCAAAAAGTAAAACTATAGTCCCATTCAGTCTCAGTCACCACATCCAAACACTATTTACATATTTACACTTTATATTACTGCATTCATACAGGACAGACTAATGTGTACAGGTTTGTTTGGTTAAACCTTTCATAATTACTACATGATATAATTTCATCCTCCTGAGACTTATGACTCTACAGGAGAATGATGACTGACAAAAAGAGCTTCTGCCTTTTGAAACTCTGAAACTCTGCACATTTTCCCTCTGGCTAGTTATAGACCAACTAGAAAACTTGAAAACATTTTAACTGCTTTATAAACTTGAATTCAACCAAGTCAGAAAAGTAAAAAATACACAATTTACCTTCGCTTTCATTTATTTTTGTCAGTTATATTTTTAATTTTCATAGGTGATTTGACACTGGGCAGTGTGAGAGAAGTGAAGCGTCTTGCCAGGACACAACTTAACTGTGGCTGTTCGGGGTTTGAACCGCAGACCCTCACGTTGATGGGTGCATCATTTGTCCAACTTTTTGAACATTTTTTGAAAATCTGTCTGCACCTACAATACATTTTTTACACTTGCCAAAGTAAAGTTCCACAAGAAATTTCATGAAATTCTCTTGATGTTTACAGCGTCCACCGAGACTCTGAAGTTTAGTGTCTGTGGGAGCCTTAAATCTGATTTTTTAATAACATCAAAAATGATTAATTTAGCCCTAAAGTATCAGTAGAAGTTGAATATAAATATGGACTTTCCGTTCATTGGTTCCAGTTTTATCAGCACTTCAGGACTTGAATAAACAACAGGTCCTGAATTGTAACAGTTGTTCGCCGACAACACGATATGACTTGAAATCAAACAAATTTAAAACTCAAAGACTTGAAACTGTGAAAAGTAAAATCTTGAATACAGGTTCCATAAATTCCGGACGATAAGCCGCTATTTGAATCCTGCGGCGAATAAAACGAAGCAGCGAATATGAATTTATATGAAAAACGGGAAAAGACAGAAAAAAACA
>NW_026571047.1:37200120-37211635 GCF_026225935.1 Boleophthalmus pectinirostris
ACACGGTCGAATGCCTTCTCCAAGTCCACAAAACACATGTGGACTGGTTGGGCAAACTCCCATGAACCCTCGAGCACCGATGGAGAGTGTAGAGCTGGTCCAGTGTTCCACGGCCAGGACGAAAACCACACTGCTCCTCCTGAATCCGAGGTTCGACTATCGGCCGGATTCTCCTCTCCAGTCCCTGGCATAGACCTTACCGGGAAGGCTGAGAAGTGTGATCCCCCTATAGTTGGAACACACCCTCCGGTCCCCCTTCTTATACAGAGGGACCACCACCCCGGTTTGCCAGTCCAGAGGTACTGTCCCCGACCGCCACGCGATGTTGAAGAGGCGTGTCAGCCAAGACAGCCCCACAACATCCAGAGACTTCAGGTACTCAGGACGGATCTCATCCAACCCCGGAGCCTTGCCACCAAGGAGCTTTCCAACCACCTCAGTGACTTCAGCCAGGGTGAAGGATGAGTCCGCCTCCGAGTCCCCAGCCTCGGCCTCCTCCTCGGAGGACGTGACGGTGAGATTGAGGAGATCCTCAAAGTTTTCCTTCCACCGTCGGACAACGTCCCCAGTCGAGGTCAGCAGCTCTCCCCCCGCACTGTAAACAGTGTTGGTGAAGAACTACTTCCCCCTCCTGAGGCGCCGGACGGTTTGCCAGAATCTTTTTGAGGCCGTCCAATAGTCCTTCTCCATGGCCTCCCCGAACTCCTCCCAGCTCCGAGTTTTTGCCTCCACGACCACACGGGCTGCAGCATGCTTGGCCCGCCGGTACCCGTCAGCTGCCTCAGGAGTCCCCCGAGCCAGCAAGGCCCGATAGGACTCCTTCTTCAGCTTGACGGCATCCCTTCCTTCCGGTGTCCACCACCGGGTTCTGGGGTTGCCGCCGCGACAGGCCCCACAGACCTTACGCCCACAGCTCCGAGCAGCTGCATCGACAATAGAGGCCGAGAATGAAGCCCACTCGGACTCCATATCTCCAGCCTCCCCTGGAATCCGGGAGAAGTCCTCCCGGAGGTGCGAGTTGAAAGCCCCTCTGATAGAGGCTCTGCCAGATGTTCCCAACAGATCCTCACTACACGCTTGGGCCTGCCAGGTCTTTCCGGCTTCCTCCTCCGCCAGCGAACCCAACTCACAACCAGGTGGTGATCAGTTGACAGCTCAGCCTCTCTTCACCCGAGTGTCCAAGACACGCGGCCGGAGATCAGAAGACACGACTACAAAGTCGATCATCGACCTCCGGCCTAGGGTGTCCTGGTGCCACGTGCACTTATGGACACCCTTGTGCTCAAACATGGTGTTCGTTATGGACAAACTGTGACTAGCACAGAAGTCCAATAACAAAACACCGCTTGGGTTCAGATCAGGGAGGCCGTTCCTCCCAATCACCCCTCTCCAAGTGTCACTGTCGTTGCCCACGTGGGCGTTGAAGTCCCCCAGGAGAACAACGGAGTCCCTGGTCGGTGCACTGTCTAGTACCCCTCCCAAGGACTCTCAAGAAGGCCGGGTACTCGAGTACTCAGCACTGCTGTTCGGCCCGTAGGCCGACACCACAGTGAGAGACCTGTCCCCGACCCGAAGGCGCAGGGACGCGACCCTCTTGTTCACCGGGGTGAACTCCAACACACAGCGACTGAGCTGTGGGGCAATGAGCCCACACCAGCCCACCGCCGCTCCCCGCGGCCAACGCCAGAGAAATGGAGAGTCCAGCCCCTCTCAAGGAGTTGGGTTCCAGAGCCCAAACTGTGCGTGGAGGTGAGGCCGACTATATCTAGTCAGTAACGCTCAACCTCCCGCACAAGCTCAGGCTCCTTCCCCCCCAGCGAGGTGACATTCCATGTCCCCAGAGCCACAGTCTCCATGTCCGGAGATCCGGTCGCCGAGGCCCCCGCCGTCGACTGCCGCCCAGATCTCTCTGCACCGGCCCCATATGGATCCTCCTGCGGGTGGTGCGCCCACGTGAGGACGGCCCCACGTCGCTCCTTCGGGCTGAGCCTGGCCGGGCCCCGTGGGGGGAGGCTCGGCCACCAGGCGCTCGCTGGCGAGCACCCACCCCAGGCCTGGCTCCAGGGTGAGGCCCCGGTGACGCCGATCCGGGCGACATAACTGGCCTTGCTGGTACATTCATCATAGGGGCTTCTGAACCGTTCTTCATCTGACCCGTCCCCCCGGACCTGTTTGCCTTGGGTGACCCTACCAGGGGCATGAAGCCCCCGACAACATAGCTCCCGGGATCATTCGGGCACTCAAACCCCTCCACCACGATAAGGTGACGGTTCAAGGAGGGGCTATCCTTGGGTGGGATTTACCTGTGCTCATGGACCTGTTGAATGAAAGTGAGTTACCTGGGGAAGTTGACTCTGGGGGGAATGATGACTGTTCATTGTATGTGTCTTGTCCTGTTCTCACCCGAGCACAGGCAAAAGCCGGGGTCCAACCTCTGCCAGACTTTGACAGTAGTCTGTGTGAGGGCGGCACCAAAGGGCCAAGAAAGTCCCGTCGTCAGCGGCGATTTGAAAAACAAATGTGGTCTTTAAAACCTGAAAATGTTGATTCTTTTGTGTGGAATGTGCCAGAAAATCTTGTTGAGTTGCAAAGCCAGGATGAAACCTTGAAATGTCTGTTTGCTAAGGTGGGAAAAGAAACAAAGGACTGTTTAAACCAAGAGAAATGTGTTATTGACAATGGAGTTTTGTACATTGTTGGTAATAAGTGCAAACGTCTTGTTGTTCCACTTAGCTGTAGGACCCTTGTCATGCACCTTGCGCACACAGTTCCGTGGGCAGGTCACCTCGGTCGACACAAAACCGTTTTGCGTGTGAGTTCCCGGTTTTATTGGCCGTCCATGTACGCCGATATTCAAAAATACTGTGCTACCTGTCCTACCTGTCAGAAAACCTGTCCTTTGCGCAAATCTGACCGTGCGTTTCTACAGCCTCTTCCAGTGATTTCGACTCCCTTCCGAAGGATCGCCATGGACATTGTGGGGCCCCTGGTGAAGAGCAGCAGCGGGCATCAGTACATCCTGGTCATCTCGGACTTTGCCAGCAGATTTCCAGAGGCCTTTCCGCTGAGGACCATCACTGCACCTGCTGTCCTTCGAGCCCTTGTCCAGCTGTTTTCCAGGGTTGGTCTACCTGATGAGATCCTCACCGACCAAGGCACCAACTTCACATCTCGTCTGATGCACCTTTTCCAGCAGCAACTGGGCATCACCTCCATCAAAACCACTCCGTACCACCCACAAACTGATGGACTAGTCGAAAGATTTAACCAGACACTGAAGAGGATGTTGCAAAAATTTGTTCATGATACCGGCAAGGACTGGGACCATTGGCTATCCTTTGTTTTGTTCGCCTATCGAGAAGTCCCACAGGTGTCAACTGGGTTCTCTCCATTCGAACTGTTATATGGCTGGGATGTGCAGGGACCACTAGACCTCCTCCGCAAACAGTGGGAGGGCCGACCAGCCATGCACGAGGATCGGAGCATTGTCCAGTACGTCCTGGAGATGCGAGAAAGACTGACGGAATATCTAGAGGAGGCGGAGAAGAATCTGCAGGACGCCCAAAAAGCCCAGAAGGCCTGGTATGATCGCCAAGCCCGCAGTCGAGAGTTCCAACCTGGCCAGAAGGTGCTGCTTCTCCTGCCATCCTCCACCAACAAACTTTTGACAAAATGGCAGGGCCCTTACACTGTCACACGTAAGATGGGGCCAGTCACCTACGAAGTTCTGCACCCTGACAAAAAGAAATCCAAACAGACATATCACATTAACCTCCTTAAGGAGTGGAGGGAGCGTCCAGTCCAGACTCCAACAAAAGCCCTGTTTGTCAGGAAAGTGGGCGAAGAAGAGGACGAGGAGGAGCCGGACATGGGACTGGAGGGATTGACCAACACTGCTGCCCCAATGCTGGTTCATCTTCCTCCTGAGCAAGCCGCACAGCTACTACAGACCCTCAAGGAGGTGTCCTCTCTGTTCAGCGCCAGCCCTGGCAAGACTGCAGTTGTCGAGCACATCATCCGCCTGAAGAATGGCCGTCCACTCTGTCAAAGGCCTTACCGTGTTCCACAGCAGCTCGTGGGAAAACTCCAGGATAAAATAAAAGAAATGCTGAAGCTTGGAGTCATTGAGCCTTCCAACTCTGAGTGGAGCAGCCCTGTAGTCATTGTATTCAAGAAAGACGGGTCACTCAGGATCTGCATTGACTTCCAAAAACTGAACTCTGTGTCCGAATTTGATGCATATCCGATGCAGAGGATTGATGATTTGCTGGAAAGGATCGGTGCAGCCAAATACATCACCACGCTGGACCTTTGCAAGGATACTGGCAAGTGCCCCTTGAGGAGTCATCACGGCCTTACACAGCGTTCCAAACACCTGCTGGACTGTTTCAGTTTACTGTGATGCCGTTCGGGCTGCATGGAGCGCCCGCTACGTTCCAACGTCTGATGGACCGAGTTCTCCAGGGATGTGAGCATTGCAGTGCAGCTTACCTGGACGATGTTGTTATCTTTAGTGAGACCTGGGAGGATCATGTCCAACACCTCTCCCTAGTCCTGAAGAGAATCCAGCAAGCTGGCCTGACACTCAATCCGGCAAAGTGTGAATGGGCTCGGCAGGAGACACGCTACCTTGGCTACCAGATGGGTCGAGGGGAGGTGAGGCCTCAAATTGACAAGGTCGAGGCAATCCTGAAGTCTCCAAGGCCACGCACAAAGAAAGAGGTGCGCTCTTTTCTTGGGTTGGCAGGATGGTACTGAAGGTTCATGCCACAATTTGCAACCATCGCCGCTCCCCTCACTGCACTCACTGCCAAAAACCAGCGAAACCCAGTCATCTGGACAGAAGACTACGAAAAAGCTTTCAACACCCTCAAAGCTCACCTTTGCTCATCTCCTGTGCTAAAGAGTCCAGACTTCACCAAGAGGTTTCTGGTTCAGGTCGACGCCTCTACAGTTGGCCTGGGAGCAGTTCTGGCTCAAGGGGAACCAGGAGAAGAACAGCCAGTACTCTACCTGAGTCGCAAGCTCCAACCACGTGAGACCCGCTACTCTGCTGTTGAGAAGGAGGGGCTGGCCATCAAGTGGGCGTTGGAAAGTTTGCGATATTACTTGCTAGGACGAGAGTTCGAGTTAGAGACCGACCATCGAGCCCTAACATGGATAAACACCATGAAGGACCACAACAGTCGCCTGACCAGATGGTACCTTACCCTTCAGCCCTTCAGGTTCTCCATTCGACACCGTGCCGGCAAGATGAATGTTGTGGCTGATTACCTGTCCAGGTTGCCCCACAGTGTCGAACTTCCGGAAGGGAGGGATAATGTGACGGAGCCAGTCCGTCTATGATTTTAGGTGGCGTTTCCCCCCCTACACGTAACCGCAGTCTACACTGACGTGCCCGCGCACACACGCGCTGATTCATCCCGCACACACGAGTTCACTCCCCGTTTCCCGCTGTTTCATTCATTCGCGCCGTATTCACTATTATCGCCTTTTCCCCTCTTTCCTCCGTTACTAATTCTCCAAGGTGCCACTTGATTGTTTCATACTTGTCTCTTACCTGTGCGATGACGCGTCTCTCTCCTCCGACGCGGCGCCTCTGCCAAACCGAGCCTCTATTTCCTGTTGGTTGAAATAGGCGCTGTTCGCGCCGTGGTGCTGACCATGTGACGCGCGTTATGTAATATGATTTTCTTTACGTTTTTCAGCTATTATTTTTGACATTAAATGTATATTATTACTGTGTGCTCAACGTAGCATAGACAAGGAGGTTTATTGTGAAATTGTTTGTCTTTATAATGATTTTGATGTGTTGCTCAGTGGGAAGAGGTAGGGGCGTATAAAAGGGAGCCGTTCCTGGCTGTTAAT
This sequence comes from Boleophthalmus pectinirostris, assembly GCF_026225935.1. Lineage (NCBI taxonomy): Eukaryota > Metazoa > Chordata > Actinopteri > Gobiiformes > Gobiidae > Boleophthalmus > Boleophthalmus pectinirostris. The sequence goes on from NW_026571047.1 coordinate 37,205,989, forward strand.
CAGTCATCCACCGGTTACAGAGCAGGTAACGTCGGTGCGCTGAACAAGGATATTAAAGGGGACAGTTAATGCTGAACTCGACCCTGTTTCTTTGCTGTACATACTTTTTGGACTGTTTTGCTCACTGTAAATATTTTTGCACTGTTTTGGGGATTTTTGCACTTTGGACACTGGCACAATAAACCACCTGCACTTGGAATTTCGATCTTGCCTAAGTTTTTAACAGAACCCCGCCACACCTAGGTTAGACCTGGGTGAGATCAGAAACAGCATGAGACGATCCAAAACTTAGAAAATCAGAACCAGAAACAGTACGAGAAAATCCAAAACCTAAACAATCAGAACAAGCAACAAAATGAGAGGATCCAAAACTTTGAAAATCAGAACAAGCAACAAAACGAGAGGAACCGAAACTCAATAAATCGTGTCCAGGAACTGATCAAGAGGTTCCAAACTTAAACAATCAGACAAAGATCTGTGCGAAAGGATTGAAAAGTCCTCGGTTAAGAACCAGAAGCTACAGATCAGGTTTAGATCGGGTTTTCAGACCTGGTTAAACCTGGTTTAAACCTGGGTTAGACCTTGTTTAGTCCTGGTTTAGACCTGCCGGTATTACGACATCCGTCCGGTATTATGACATGTCTCTATTTACTGTATTTTTGTTTAGCACTCATGCCTCACAGCAAGAAGGTTGTGGGTTGGATCCCCGGGTCACCCGGGTCTTTCTGTGTGGAGTTTGTGTTTCTCTTCGTGTCTAGATGAGTTTGATGGTGGTGTTCGGAGGGACCGATGGCGCCGATTGACATGGCAGCCGTGCTTCTGTCAGTCTGCCCCAGGGCAGCTGTGGCTACAACAGTAGTTTACATCAGCAGGTGTAGAGTGAATGAATAATGCTGAATAATGTTCTGTAAAATATCTTTGTGACAAAAAGCGCCGTCTCTATTCAGACGCGCCGCTATTACAACATGTTTTATATTTGTGACTACAAAATAAATAAACTATTCAAAATATTTTAAAATATATCAACATTTCATCATTTCTAAATCTAGTTATTGAAAAAAACTAAATCACACACAAAGTCGGAGCTCTCCTGAAACTCTGAGAGAATCCAAACAACAAAAACGTAGAGCTGTATCATAATAATTTAGTAAAACAAACCAAAAACTACTCTGGGTGATATATCGATACAGCAGCCCACGATATCGATACTGTATCATCACATTAAACCATACGATATATCGATATTTTTGCACACCCCTAACTGGAACTGATGCTGAGTCTGAGGACAACGACGCAGAAGAGTTTGTGTGGCTCCGTTTCCCTCCGGAGGTCGAGGTCGAGTTGTTCAGAAGTGACACGAGGATAAAGAACTGAAGTGATTTAGTGATTTGGAGGGAAACGGAGAGTTTGTTCAACTTGTTCTGTTGTTTCTAGTTTATCTGAAGAACTGTCAAATATGTGACGTTAGGGTTAGGGGTGTGTGTGTGTGTGTGTATATGTGTGTGTCAGATGCCCTCCCGCTACATAGAGATGAAGACAGAGGAAGAGAAGAGGGATAAAGAGGGATGGAGACAAGGAGAGCACTAAAAAGTGACAAGTCCTGATGTGACTAAACCAGGACTGAACCAGGACTGAACCAGAACTGAACCAGGACTAAAATATGGACTGAACCAAGACCAGGACTAATGTAAAACAGGACCGAATCCCTCCTGTAATTATGACAAAAATAGAACATAGGCGCCTCAAAAACTTCACATTTCATTTTTATTATTATCACTGTGTTTTACTCACAGTCTGTTTGTCTTTCAATGATAAATGACTCACATCTAAATCCAAAATACAAACTGAAAATGCTGAAATCCGGAGTCCTTTTCCTCTTTAGACGTCCACAGATTGTAAAGAAATCGCTAGGCTCCAGTCAAATGAAGCTCATCGACGCTGGCGGTTACAGGGGAGAATTCAGAGCTGCATTTTAGGAATCGATTTACAGACAAAACAGCAAAATGAAAAACCCGGGATCACGTAGAGCGGATTAATACGAACATTTTAAGAGCAGAACGATGAGGCTCGCAGCAGCAGTTACGGCCGACACACACTACAGGATTTGGAACCATTTTTAAACGTGCGACAGGAAAGCGAACGCCACAGACACGAGGAGAATCTTACGAGACTTTAAATCCCCGATCGCAAAGACTGAAGCGGGATCTGTGTGCAGACCTTTGTGTCACCTGTTTCCTGTCTACAGTAAAACCACTCACTTTGAGACTCTTCAGTGTTCAAAGATCAGACTGTGCACTTCTAGTTCACATACAAAACAAAACTGGGTTATTATTATTATTTGTGAATTCAATTTGTATTTCTTTGTGTCAAACACCAGGACTTTTCTGAAAATGAACAGGTCAGACTTTACCCGCCCCTTTACCTGAGCAGTGAGGCCCCGCCCCTTTACTTGAGCAGTGAGGCCCCGCCCCTTTACCTGAGTATTTTCTGAGTAACTTTCCTTGAATCAGCAAAAACAATGAAGTCGTGCAAATGTGTTGGGGACGTTTCAGCCGCTGCTTTCACAAACGCTCTGATGTCGGGCGGTTGTCCTGTCTCCTCCCTCTCACCAGGAGGTTGTGGGTTAGACTCCTGATCTCTCTGATCTAAGCCCCTCCCCTTCTGTCCCAGGTGAGATCGACTAGTTTTGTTAATTATAAAAAAAAACAACATTAAACGTTCAACATGTGAAAGCTTCCACAAGAGCAGACCACCTCTCTGTTGCCATGGTTTCCATCTAATATTAATACAGATGGAAAAGTACATCGTAATCACCGGGAAAATGATTTAGCTCCTCCCCTCTGGGACGATGACATCATCACATTCTAGAATCTAAAATAGTTTTGGAGCCTGAGAAGCTGTCGCCGTAGCAACGTGATGTTCTAATGCCGCCCTGGATCTCCATGGTGATAGAACTCTGCTTGATGACATCATCAGAGAAGCACGACGCTGCTTTAAAGTAAACTTTGAGTGACACAGTGAAATAAACACTAAAGTGACAGAATACTTTTACTACTGCTACTTCAAAGCAGCGCTCTGCTTTATGACATCATCAGTAAAGGACAAGCACAAAGCACAAAAGCACTTACTGTTTTGAAGAAGATTATAAGTATAACACGAAACAAACACTACAGACACAGAATACTGCCACTTCTACTGCGTGTACTGTGTGTACTACAACTACTGCGTCTACTACGACTACTGCGTGTACTACGACTACTGCGTGTACTACGACTACTGCGTGTACTGCGTGTACTGCTACTAGAGCTACTACTGCACGTTTACACTAGAGCTTTTCTCTCTCTTTACTGCATATTTAAACAGAAAAATGCCCTGGTGGTTTTTTAGAAACTCTCGACCTAAGGTCAAGCGCCAAATCTTAGAGGCTGAGAACCAGGAACTGCACGAGAGGATCCGAAACTTAAAAAATCAGAACCAGGAACAAAACGAGACGATCCGAAACTTAATAAATCTGAACCAACAACAAAACGAGACGATCCAAAACTTAGAAAATCAGAACCAACAACAAAACGAGAGGAACAGAAACTTAGAAAATCAGAACCGCAACAAAACGAGAGGAACCGAAACTTAGAAAATCAGAACCAGCAACAAAACGAGAGGATCCAAAACTTAGAAACTCAGAACCAGCAACAAGACGAGAGGATCCGAAACTTAGAAAATCAGAACCAGCAACAAGACGAGAGGATCCGAAACTTAGAAAATCAGAACCAGGAACAAAACGAGAGGAACCGAAACTTAGAAAATCAGAACCAGGAAATGCACGAGAGGAACCGAAACTTAGAAACTCAGAACCAGCAACAAAACGAGAGGAACCGAAACTTAGAAAATCAGAACCAGGAACTGCACGAGAGGAACCGAAACTTAGAAAATCAGAACCAGCAACAAAACGAGACGATTCAAAACTTAAACAATCAGAACCAGCAACAAAATGAGACGATCCAAAACTTAATAAAACTGAGCCAGCAACAAAATGAGACGATCCAAAACTTAGAAAATAAGAACCAGCAACAAAACGAGACGATCCACAACTCATTAAATCATAACAACAAACTGCACGAGACGATCCAAAACTTAAACAATCGGAACCAGGACCAAGACGAGACGATCGAAATGCTAGTAAGTCAGAACCAGGAACAAAACAAGACGATCCAAAACTTAAAAAATCAGAACCAGAAACAAAACGAGACGATCCAAAACTTAAACAATCAGAACCAGGAACAAAACAAGACGATCCCAAACTTAGAAAATCAGAACCAGCAACAAAACGAGACGATCCAAAACTTAATAAAACTGAGCCAGCAACAAAACGATACGATCCACAACTTAAACAATCAGAACCAGGAACAAAAGGAGACGATCCAAAACTTAAACAATCAGAACCAGGAACAAAAGGAGACGATCCAAAACTTAAACAATCAGAACCAGGAACAAAACGAGACGATCCAAAACTTAAACAATCAGAACAAAGATCTGTGCGAAAGGATCGAAAAGTCCTCGGTTAAGAACCGGAAGCTACAGGAGGTGAACCGAATCTTTTTAGGCATCATCGACTTACACTTCGAAGAAGAGACCGACAGGATCTGCTTGCAGCAGGAGTCACTGGAGAAAGTTCAGATAAGGTGTGATGAAGCAGAAGGTGAAGTCTGCCCACACCTACGAGATCTGAAGGAGGAACGTCAACAACATGCTCAGCTGAAAGCCTCCCATTCAGAGCTCCTCAAAACTGTCACCGAGCTCAACCAAGAGAAGGTGAATTTGAAGGAGGAGCTCGAAACGTTGAGGACAGGAGTCGGTTCCTCAATTTTTTTTTTAATCTTATAAGAAGCGCATGTCCGAAGATCTGAAATGTGTGGAGAACAGGTTATCGGAGGAGTGTAGAGAGACAGAGAGACAACGACAGAGGAACACAGAACTGTCGGAGGAGATGGAGATTCTCTGTGATGAGCATGAAAAGATCAAACAGGAGAAAACACGTCTGCAGAGCAAATCCAGCAGATGTGTGAGGAGCTGCAGAAAGCCCACGCCGAGCTGGAGAGCTCCACGAAGACGTTAGCGGAGCAGAGGAGAAACCAACTTCTCACACGACTGAAGGACAAATCGAACTCCACGACGACAAAGAAGAAGACGAAGACAGAGCGCGAGAGGAGAGGAAGAGGAGACGAAGGAGGAGGAAGGGGACAAACTAGATGAAACCCCAGCTCAGACTGGGTTAGACCAGGGTGAGATCAGGTTTAGATCGGGTTTTCAGACTGGTTTAAACTGGTTTAAACCTGGGTTAGACCTGTTTAGTCCTGGTTTAGACCTGCCGGTACACATCCGTCCGGTATTATGACATGTCTCTATTTACTGTATTTTGTTTAGCATCATGCCTCACAGCAAAAGGTTGTGGGTTGGATCCCCGGTTCACCGGGTTTTCTGTGTGGAGTTTGTGTTTTCTTCGTGTCTAGTGATTTGATGGTGGTGTTCGGAGGGACGATGGCGCCGTGGACATGGCAGCCGTGCTTCTGTCAGTCTGCCCCAGGGCAGCTGTGGCTACAACAGTAGTTTACTCAGCAGGTAGAGTGAATGAATAATGTGAATTGTTCTG
>NW_026571047.1:37211750-37214799 GCF_026225935.1 Boleophthalmus pectinirostris
TCAGCAGGTGCAGAGTGAATGAATAATGCTGAATAATGTTCTGTAAAATATCTTTGTGACAAAAAGCGCCGTCTCTATTCAGACGCGCCGCTATTACAACATGTTTTATATTTGTGACTACAAAATAAATCAACTATTCTAAATATTTTAAAATATATCAACATTTCATCATTTGTAAATCTAGTTATTGAAAAAAACTAAATCACACACAAAGTCGGACTCTCCTGAAACTCTGAGAGAATCCAAACAACAAAAATGTAGAGCTGTATCATAATAATTTAGTAAAACAAACCAAAAACTACTCTGGGTGATATATCGATACAGCAGCCCACGATATCGATACTGTATCATCACATTAAACCATACGATATATCGATATTCTGCACACCGCTAACGAACTGATGCTGAGTCTGAGGACAACGACGCAGAAGAGTTTGTGTGGCTCCGTTTCCCTCCGGAGGTCGAGGTCGAGTTGTTCAGAAGTGACACGAGGATGAAGACCTGAAGTGATTTAGTGATTTGGAGGGAAACAGAGAGTTTGTTCAACTTGTTCTGTTGTTTCTAGTTTATCTGAAGAACTGAAGTCAAATATGTGACGTTAGAGTGTGTAGTGTGTGTGTGTGTGTGTGTGTGTCTGTGTGTGTGTGTGTGTGTGTGTGTGTGTGTGTCTGTGTGTGTGTGTGTGTGTGTGTGTGTGTGTGTGTCTGTGTGTGTGTGTGTGTATTTCCTGCCTGTCGTGCTTCATCCTGAGCTCCATATTATATTATATATATATTTATATCTTTATTATATTGATATTATATATCAACATTTCATCACTTTTAAATGTAGTTATTGAAAAAAAATAGAACTAAATCACACACAAAGTCGGATCTCGCCTCGTCTGGAAACACTGAGAAAATGGTAATAAACTTCTATATAAAATAAATATAAAAAGACATGAAAAGTTTCCTCACATTAAACATACAAGAAATCAGAGGTGAGACTTGACTCGGACCTGAAGGTCAATGACTTGAAGAGACTTGATGTGTCTACTAAAAATACAGAACAATAGAGTAAAACAGAAGGAACTACAGAGAACTTCATGACAATATATCTGTGATTTATCAGTTTTAAATGAGAATTCTTTCTGTTCCGATTGTAAAGATTCACACAAAGATTTTGTCAAAACATTTAAAAAGGAAAAAAATAAAATTTCTACATTTATATAAATATTCACATATAAATATACCTTGATATAACTATATTTGTTACTTTGGTTTAAAGACTTGAAATGACTTGAAGCTCAAAGTGGACTTGACTCGGACTTGACTGTATTTGATTTGGGACTTGACTCGGACTTGAGGTCAAAGACTTGACACTTGCAGAAAAACGACTTGGTTCCACGTCTGCAGGACATGATTGAAAATGAGCAGAAAGAGTCGTCCTCTGCCCCTTTTCCTTTTCTACTTTCAAACATGTAAAATTAATCATTTTCATTTTAATCACAAATACCAATGAACTGAAACAGAAATATTCAACTTTGTTTCTGTTATAGAATTTTTGTGTTATGAGACATTCAGTCATTTTAAGTATTAATCTATGTTGAATCATTGTACATTATAAGATGATCAAAATTGCTTTGTGTCTTGTTCAAACTGTGACTGTAGAACATCAGCAGAAATGTGTGAACTCTTCTGGACGGACACGAACTGTGTGTGAACCAGGATATGAAACTGAGTGTGTAAAAGCAGGAGCCGTGTCAGCTGTCGTCTGTTAGTCAGAGATAACAACTGAAAAACATGTCGTAGAACCATGTCAAGGCCGCGGTGTGATGCTTAACAATAAAAGGGCTGTGAGGACGAGAGCTTCAGTGAAGGTTCAGTCAGGAAACTCTCTGCTTCTTCTTCACTCACTGAGTCTTTGGGTCAATTCCCTGACAGTTTCCATCACAGTTTGAGAGAAGAACTCGTGTTAAATGTGCAGGTTTGTGAGTTAAACGTGACCAAAACAAAACACAAGTATAAAAGAATAGAATATAAAGTCATATTGTGTCATTCTTCAGTGACTTTCCCACACGTGTGAACATTGGTCCGGTGTGTTTCTATCGGTCGCTCAGTCTGAGGTGTGACTCCAGTCCAGACGGGTTCTGCAGGTTTGTCAGGTCTGAGTGTGAGTTACTGTTTGAACCGACTCATTTCCTCAGTGTTTGTTCTCTTCCTGCAGACGGAGGACGTGGACGAGGACGTGGACGAGGACGTGGAGATGGAGGCTCCGGTGTTGTTCTGTGAGGAGGACCTGCTCTGTCCCCAGTGCGGTGGCGTTTACAGTTACCCCGTCCTCCTCAAGTGTGGCCACAACGTCTGCCGTGTTTGTCTGCACAAGTTCTGGGAGCTGAAAGGATCTCGGGAATGTCCGGTGTGTGGAGCTCTGTCGGCGCCGGGGAGGCCGCCCATAAACCTGCAGCTCAAAATAGCAGCAGAACAACACCAGACACAGAAGGACGCTCCGGGGGCTGAACCGCAACCCCAACAGAGCTCTGCAGTGTCTGCTGGACCCAAACCAAACCCTGAAGGGAGCGCCGCATCAGCACAGACTCCTGAGGTGGTCCCTGAGGTGGTCCCTGAGGTGGTCCCTGAGGTGGTCCCTGAGGTGGTCCCTGAGGTGGCCCTGTGCTCGAGGCACCAGCAGAAGCTCCAGATCTTCTGTGAAAATGACCTGGAGCTGCTCTGCCTCGTGTGTCAAACCTCCAAAAACCACAAAATCCACCAGTGCTGCCCCCTGGAGGAGGCGGCCGAGCAGAAGAAGGTCAAATCAACTTTTTATTGTTGCTTTAAAGAAACACTGTGTCACTTTTCTGGTGGAGGGTCTGGGGAACACATGGTCACTGTTCACATTTTTACAACAAGGAAACACACACACACACATATACACACACACATATACACACACACATATACATATACACACACACACACACACATATACACACACACACACACACACATATACACACACACACATATACATATACACACACATATACACACACACATATACACACACACAT
>NW_026571048.1:0-6000 GCF_026225935.1 Boleophthalmus pectinirostris
ATTGAGGCAATAAATTGCCTCAATTTTTTTGAGTTGATAAACTTAAAAGTCACAATTTCCAGTACTTAAAAGGTTTGATTGCTTGCTACTTGTACCTTTTGATAAGACCTGAATTAAAAGTGCTCATTTAGCTCAACTCAAATATTTGCAGTTAATATAAACTCATAGTTTTCTGTTAAGCAACTCAATTATTTTAATTTATTATGATTTAAAATAGGGAGTTTTCAAACCACACAGAAAAACGCTCACAGAACTTAAAAAAAAAAGTACACAACCACATCATTTTATGTTACCCAAACTCAAATCTTTATTTGTGTTTTTGCCCTTGCACACTGAAATTAAATAAAAAATAAAATGGCACGCAGTGTGCAGAAGTTACAATGGAATGGCATATAGACTATAAAACAAGAGTATAAGAACAAATGCATAGTGACTATGCACAACAAATTCACAGTGACTACTGGGTAATTTTTTTCTTACAAAACAGTTAAGTTTGGTCTTATTGACTGAACATTGGCTGCAGTAACTCTAAAGCAATATCTAGACAAAAGAACTTTTAACTTGTCGTTAACATGTTGTACCCCTTTAACCTACATCATTTTTTTGGTTTTTACTTCCTTACTTCTTTATCAATATTAGTTTGATCGTACAAACTAAACTGAGAATAAAAAAATTTAGATTTTTTTTCCCGCTTATGGTCATACAAACTAAATGTTAACAAAGGCATCAAAAGTTTATCGTTTGATTGCACAAAATAAACCACAATGAGAATGAAAAAAATGAGGATTTTTTTTGTGTTCGTTCATGGTCGTACAAACTAATAATAATGTTGATAAATAAGGCACAAAATTTAACATTTTATTTTGATAAGATCATAAACGATAAAGAAAAGCATAGGTTTAGTTAATGGTCATGGTTTCCTTACATCATCAAGTCATTCTTAATGGTTTGCAACCTGGGTGACAGTTTACTACCTTCTAGACCAAGTAAAATTTTCTGAGTGAATTCAAAAGTGCTGGTCAGAGCTTTGGGATAACTGAGGTGTAGTGCATAGGCCAGTCCAAAGACTACCAGGAAGGCTTCACCAAGTCTGGGGAGGCTGACCACAACATCACCTTCAATGACGAGAATGAGGAAGTTGATCTCAGCTCGCTTGGGTCTTTTAATGTTGGAATGTGAAGGTTCATTTTCAGGATTACTTCTGCTTCTTTTTTTCCGGCATTAACGCTAACCTCCTGACAACCAGCCCGTCTCATCTTGCTTCGGAAATTGCCCATCTTAAACTTGATGCTATTTTTCCACCCATTCCAGCCAGTTTCAGATCCAGCTTCCTTCAAACAGGGATGTTTGGCTACAAGAGCCTCAGCAGCCATTGCAATCTCTTTATCACTTGGGTAAGCCTTAAAACCATATATAGTCGATGCAAGGTTTTCCAAAATGTCGTGCTTAAGGTCTCTTGTCAACTTAAGGTGTGTGTTGCTCTTCTCATATTCTGCATTTCCATCTCGAAGTTTCAGCTCAACATCAAATGCAAATGTGGGAACTGGAAAAGGACCAGGAGGCCATCTGCAGAGACGCTCTGGAGATGACACATCTGAAAGCAGAATAGTAGATGCAATAGAGCTGGAGTCCTCTGAAACTGCGATGTGGACAATAGCTTTTTGTGGCAAATCCTGAATGTCTGTAAGGGAAGTAAGCTTCCCGTCAAAGTCTGGATCTTCATACAGCAAATCAAAGTGGAGGTCAATTTCCAATTGTTCTTTTATAATCTTGATCAGTGCATCAACAGAGGCTGGTCTTGAGCTGAGTTTTAGTTTTCTAGCCTGGTCTGGATCAACAACACGAAGGATCATTGGTTGTGGAGATGCAGCTGCCATTGTGCTAAATGAAAAGACAAAATCAGGTTGTTAAAAGTGTATCATATCTAGTGTACAACTTGCGTAATTCCACAGAGTGAAGACAGACTATAACTGGTAAATAAAAGTAATCTCTTTTACCTGAACTCAGTTCCCTCTCACTTGAATGAACCTCTTGGGGGTCAGCAGCAGCGATCCGTCTACCTTGTATGCTGAGAGGGGGGCTGTATCATTCAACTCAGACTGAAGGTGGATTGACAGGCTTGTATTTGCAGTCGACAGCTCGTAGGACCGTAGATGTTCTACATACCAAGAGTCATAATCACAACACAGAAAAGATACATTGTGATTGACAAGGAAGATCTGTTCTATTTTGCTGAATTTAGATAGTCCACCGCTGACTCCTACAGACAGAAACATTCCACAGCCATAGTCTGTGCCATCAATGGTTACTTTTGATGTCTTGTAGATTGTGTCAGTAGTTGTTTGCTCTCTAATGTGTACCTGAGCAGCCTCTGGTAGAGCTGAAACCAGAACAGAGTCAACCCTGGATGCTTGAGTGTTTGGCTTAAAAAATGATGGTGTGAGAGGGTGGGGAGGTTGACAGAAGAAGTAACATTCATTTGATTACCTGGTAACTTTATCTCCAGTAATGTTTAACTCCGTCTGAACTCCTTTAAACTAGAACACAGTGATGCAAACACATTAACTGATCTGAAGCCGAACAATTAAGCACTTTCAGAATATCAAATTTGAAAAACATTCATAGAAGAATTAACATTCATTTGATTACCTTGTAACTATCACCAATAATCTTTTAACTCCATCTGAACTCCTTCAAACTAGAACAGAGAGATACAAAGACATTAACTGATCGGTCTGTTAATGGTCTTTTTTTTTATTTTATTCCCAGTGTCATGCTACTAAAGCTATCAAGCAAAATTAACATTACTGTAAAAGCAGCTGCACTTGAACTTTATGAAGGGGTCAGCAGCCTATCCCGATATTACGACATGCCAGTTTTCCGCTACTACTGATTTTAAATGTGCAACAAAAAGCGCACACAAAGAAGGCAGTTCCGTAGTTCCCCATTAAGCCTAGGCTCCACTGCACGCGTTAGCGTTTACGCGCGCAACCTCGCAGCAAGGGCTCTGTGTTTCTCAATGACATCTATGCGCACCCATGAAAAGTAAATGAGGGCGGCTCCACGTAACGCGACAGGCGCACGTATGGAGCAGCGCGTCCTGCGCACGCAAATCTAATGCCCGTGCCGCGAGGTTACGTGCGTAAACGCTGTGCAGTGGGCACAGCGCGTAGGGCACCTAGTGCTTGCAGGGGCACCACACGTGACTCCTAGCAAAATGATTGTTCGTCTCCGGAATAACCCGCTACTCTGACAATTAGACGTCGATGTCTAAATAGCGGCGTGTAACTCTTTATGGATGCATAGTTAATCAACAACCGCGCCATTTCTCCAAACTAAAGTGCTCAACAGCAGCACGGAAAACCCACCGGAGAGCGCCGGAAGACTCTTCACCGCGACGCCCCACACAAAGAGTCCCAGCGGCGGCCAAGGCATAGGGAGGACACCGCTGCAGCTCCGGCGGCTCGGAGCACTAGCAAGTCGCCGCTCGCTGTTCTATTAGCCGCTGCCCGCTCGTCTCACATGTTCTCCCAGGACTTATGCCTTTAACTTCACTTAGTGCGCACAGCAAAACCATTTCATTACTTACCTCACCCTGTCAAGTGTTGTATTAACGTTAGCACAAAATGGAGGTTGGGATAAACTAAATAAAATCAAACTTTTCCCTCCTCATAAGCAAACATAAGGGTATAATCGCATATGGTATCAAAAATAAACGGCGATTTTATGGCTTTGACCCCGAAATAATAATTACCATACGAATAATTAATAAAAATTAAAAAAAGAAATATATATATATATATATATATATATAATATATATTTTTTTTATTTTTTTTTTATCATCTCTAAGTAGATTACTTTCCGTGCCTCAGTGCGTACAAATAGGTCACACTTATTAAGACAAGTCTAAAAGTATATTAAAAATTACCTTTAATCGCGCCAACGGGCCATGTGACAGTCATGTGACACTTGGGCTCTCCAAAATGAGTCTGGATGCAAATTTCAAGGAAGCAGCTCATTTCAAAAAGCTGTCTTAATTTCAAACACAGTCAACAGTTCCATGCTTTTGATAACATGTGTCTATATTGCGTTCAACCTGGTCTGACCATATTTATTGAAGAAAGTAATATCAAACCAGGTAGGGAAAATATTGCTGTAACATATATGTCACATCGGGCTTTTAGCCTTAAAATAAGAATGAAAAATTGATGTGACCTATTTGTCACAATAACAAAAACGGTAATAATCCACCCAATTAATTTAGCTGTATCAGTATATAAAATTAAGTGAAATATGTACTGCTGATCAATTAAAAGTGTACTGAACAAACAGAAGCACAAAATTATCTATACTATACTATAATAATATAATATAAGTAAATATAAATATAATAAGTATTTGGTTTGGATTACAAAACACTTTTTTTGCAAATCTGTACATAGTGCTCACAAATTTTTACCATCCCATGAATAATAAATATTCTTTTATTTCTATTTAATTTGTAGTATGCAAAAAGAACAAGTGCAACATTCTTCAGGATGCACTAGAGGCCATCGTGGGAGATGATAGTGAGTTTGAGCGATGTGACGATAGCTCAGATGAAAACCCTGATAACACTTTATAAGCCCAATAGCCAAGACAGGGAGGGTGACGAGTCAAGTGAGTGTGATGATTCAGACAGTAGTGAATCAAGTACATCAGATGATGTACCACAACCAAACGTGGAATTCAGGGCACCAAAATACATCCATCCTAGGAAAAAAAAACAAGAAACTGTCCAAGGGAAAAAAAATAATTCTCAGAGGAAGAAGCCTTTTTGAAACCCCTGAATGCACAAAGGACCACATGTCACACATCCAGACAATATTCTTAGTCCTCTGGAGTACTTCAGAAAGTTCATAACACCACACATTGGTGTCTTACTCCTTCACAGTGTGTTAGGAGGCCACACATTGTGAAGGACTAACACACGCTCATGTGAGGAGTAGACATCCTTTATGCATACATTGCAAGGTGCAAGTACCACATGAGTTCACAAAGGTGGTACATCTACTTGTTTCTGGCACAACCATCACATCTCACACCACCACTGCCCAAGAGGGTTGTGGTGGACTTCCAGATAATGTTCGTACTGACCAAGTTGCACACTGGCCTGTGAAATGTGACAGGCATGGCCACTGCAAACTCTGCAAAATCAATGCAACCACCACTCTCAGTGAGAAAGGTGATGTCCATCTTTGCTTCACTGAGGAAAAAAAACAGGTCTTAGCATCTGGCTTAGACTAAAAGGCTAGAGATACTTAACAGACAAAAGAACTGAGAAAATGTTTCACACATGGTACTGATGATACAAGGGTTCTATTTCTCTTGAGCTTTTTTTTTTTTTTTTTGCACAGTTTCTGTTTTTAGATCTGTTGTTCAGTTCTCTGTACCTATGGTAGCTTGTTGCGAATGCCCCCAAATAGGCAGTGTTATTTATTTTGATGCATATTTGCACATTTGGCATATTTTGTGAAGCAAAGCAAAACTGAAGACGAATTTTATGTTAAACCTTGCTATTAAAGTCACAGCTTTGATATATGTTGTGAAAATGTAAATAAAAAGGTAATTTTCTGTTACCAAGCAGTAATAACTGTCAGGTTTACTTATTTTGAAATAAGGAATAAGTTTACCACTAACGCCCAATGTGTGACATATATGTAACAAACCAGATCTCTGGTATGAAAAAGTGTTATCCTGAAAAAAACACCAGAAATGTGTTCTATGTGGTCCATTTGGTCTGTGGTATATCACACATAATTTTCCTTTAAGGAAAAATGGGTCTGGGTTCTTATGGGTTAATCACGGGGAAACAGAAGCAGCCGTTGATAAGAAGAGGTCTTGGTCACGTTGCTGGTGGATGGTCCAGAGGCCCGAGCACATGGCACGCATGTCTCTTCTGCTGAGTTACTGAGTGCTGCCCCCTATGTTGGCGGGTTGAGTTGACACAGCGCAGCGC
>NW_026571049.1:0-8245 GCF_026225935.1 Boleophthalmus pectinirostris
TAACTTTTTACGTTTGTCTAATCAGAAGAAAACACACGTATAAATATTACTCAAATATGAACTGCATGAAACCGAATAATACACCTTATTCTTGTTCTCCCTCTTTTTAGACTCATCTGCAACAAAAGTGGAATTTACAGTTTGACTGATGCAATGTTATGGGCAGAATGAACTTGTTTTTATTTTGTTTCCACTGGTTGGTTGTTGGTTGTTTATTTATTTATTTATTTGAGACAGGGACAGCGCACAATTTTCGCATTAACCTTGACAGGAGAGATGCATTGTACATCAGGTTGTAGCATCAGTGCTAATTTCCACCTGTCGTCCCTGGGCAGGTTCATTGACTGAT
Source organism: Boleophthalmus pectinirostris (assembly GCF_026225935.1). NCBI lineage: Eukaryota > Metazoa > Chordata > Actinopteri > Gobiiformes > Gobiidae > Boleophthalmus > Boleophthalmus pectinirostris. The sequence goes on from NW_026571049.1 coordinate 350, forward strand.
TGTATTTAACTGATCTTGACTATCAACTGTTCTGGAGACCTGGAGCATGTTTTGGGTTGATGGGGGAAACCGGAGGAAACCCATCCAGACACGGGGAGAAACATGCAAACTCCACACAGAAAGACCCGGGTGATCTGGGGATCGAACCCAGAACCTTCTTGCTGTGAGGCATGAGTGCTAGCCACTCAGCCACCGTGCCGTTGGTTGTTGGTTGGTGGTTGTTGGTTGGTGGTTGATGTTTGTTGGTTGATGTTTGTTGGTTGTTAGTTGGTGGTTGATGTTTGTTGGTTGTTGGCTGATGTTTGTTGGTTGTTGGTTGATGTTTGTTGGTTGTTGGTTGATGTTTGTTGGTTGGTGGTTGATGTTTGTTGGTTGTTGGTTGGTGGTTGTTGGTTGGTGGTTGATGTTTGTTGGTTGATGTTAGTTGGTTGTTAGTTGGTGGTTGATGTTTGTTAGTTGTTGGTTGGTGGTTGTTAGTTGGTGGTTGATGTTTGTTGTTTGATGTTTGTTGGTTGTTGGTTTTTGGTTGATGTTTGTTGGTTGTTGGTTGGTGGTTGATGTTTGTTGTTTGATGTTTGTTGGTTGTTGGTTGGTGGTTGTTAGTTGGTGGTTGATGTTTGTTGTTTGATGTTTGTTGGTTGTTGGTTTTTGGTTGATGTTTGTTGGTTGTTGGTTGGTGGTTGATGTTTGTTGTTTGATGTTTGTTGGTTGTTGGTTGGTGGTTGTTAGTTGGTGGTTGATGTTTGTTGGTTGTTGGTTGATGTTTGTTGGTTGATGTTTGTTAGTTGGTGGTTGATGTTTGTTGGTTGGTGGTTGATGTTTGTTGGTTGTTAGTTGGTGGTTGTTAGTTGTTGGTTGATGTTTGTTGGTTGTTGGTTGATGTTTGTTGGTTGTTGGTTGATGTTTTTGTTGGTTGTTGGTTGTTAGTTGGTGGTTGATGTTTGTTGGTTTGTTGTTGGTTGGTTGGTGTTTGTTGGTTGTTAGTTGGTGTTTGTTGGTTGTTAGTTGTTGGTTGATGTTTGTTGGTTGTTGGTTGATGTTTGTTGGTTGTTGGTTGATGTTTGTTGGTTGTTGGTTGTTAGTTGGTGGTTGATGTTTGTTGGTTGTTGGTTGGTGGTTGGTGTTTGTTGGTTGTTGGTTGTTAGTTGTTGGTTGATGTTTGTTGGTTGTTGGTTGATGTTTGTTGGTTGTTGGTTGTTGGTTGGTGTTTGTTGGTTGTTGGTTGTTAGTTGGTGGTTGATGTTTTGTTGGTTGTTGGTTGTTGGTTGGTGTTTGTTGGTGTTTGGTTGTTAGTTGGTGGTTGATGTTTGTTGGTTGTTGGTTGGTGTTTGTTGGTTGTTAGTTGGTGGTTGGTGGTTGATGTTTGTTGGTTGTTAGTTGATGTTTGTTGGTTGGTGGTTGTTGGTTGATGTTTGTTGGTTGATGTTTGTTGGTTGTTGGTTGATGTTTGTTGGTTGATGTGTGTTGGTTGTTGGTTGATGTTTGTTGGTTGTTAGTTGGTGTTTGGTGGTTGTGTTGTTGGTTGTTGGTTGTTGGTTGTTTGTTGTTGTTGGTTGGTGTTTGTTGGTTGTTGGTTGTGTTAGTTGGTGGTTGATGTTTGTTGGTTGTTGGTTGGTGTTTGTTGGTTGTTAGTTGGTGGTTGGTGGTTGATGTTTGTTGGTTGTTAGTTGATGTTTGTTGGTTGGTGGTTGTTGGTTGATGTTTGTTGGTTGTTGGTTGATGTTTTGTTGGTTGATGTTTGTTGGTTGATGTGTGTTGGTTGTTGGTTGATGTTTGTTGGTTGTTAGTTGGTGGTTGATGTTTGTTGGTTGTTGGTTGGTGGTTGGTGTTTGTTGGTTGTTAGTTGGTGGTTGGTGGTTGTTGGTTGTTGGTTGATGTTTGTTGGTTGTTGGTTGGTGTTTGTTTGGTTGTTAGTTGGTGGTTGATGTTTGTTGGTTGTTGGTTGGTGTTTGTTGGTTGTTAGTTGGTGGTTGGTGGTTGATGTTTGTTGGTTGTTAGTTGATGTTTGTTGGTTGGTGGTTGTTGGTTGATGTTTGTTGGTTGTTGGTTGGTGTTTGTTGGTTGTTGGTTGTTAGTTGGTGGTTGATGTTTGTTGGTTGTTGGTTGATGGTTGGTGTTTGTTGGTGGTTGGTGGTTGATGTTTGTTGGTTGTTAGTTGATGTTTGTTGGTTGGTGGTTGGTGGTTCTTAGTTGGTGGTTGATGTTTGTTGGTTGTTGGTTGATGTTTGTTGGTTGTTGGTTGATGTTTGTTGGTTGTTGGTTGATGTTTGTTGGTTGTTAGTTGGTGGTTGGTGGTTGATGTTTGTTGGTTGTTAGTTGGTGGTTGATGTTTGTTGGTTGGTGGTTGTTAGTTGGTGGTTGATGTTTGTTAGTTGGTGGTTGATGTTTGTTGGTTGTTGGTTGATGTTTGTTGGTTGTTGGTTGGTGGTTGATGTTTGTTGGTTGGTGGTTGTTAGTTGGTGGTTGATGTTTGTTGGTTGTTGGTTGATGTTTGTTAGTTGGTGGTTGATGTTTGTTGGTTGTTGTTGGTTGTTGGTTGTTGGTTGTTGGTTGGTGGTTGATGTTTGTTGGTTGTTGGTTGGTGGTTGATGTTTGTTGGTTGTTAGTTGGTGGTTGTTGGTTGTTGGTTGATGTTTGTTGGTTGTTGGTTGTTGGTTGATGTTTGTTGGTTGTTGGTTGGTGGTTGTTAGTTGGTGGTTGATGTTTGTTGGTTGTTGGTTGATGTTTGTTGGTTGTTAGTTCGTGGTTGTTGGTTGTTGGTTGATGTTTGTTGGTTGTTGGTTGATGTTTGTTGGTTGGTTGTGGTTGATGTTTGTTGGTTGTTAGTTGGTGGTTGTTGGTTGTTGGTTGATGTTGTTGTTGGTTGTTTGTTGATGTTTGTTGTTGTTGGTTGATGTTTGTTGGTTGGTTGTTGGTTGATGTTTGTTGGTTGTTAGTTCGTGGTTGTTGGTTGTTGGTTGATGTTTGTTGGTTGTTGGTTGATGTTGTTGGTTGTTGGTTGATGTTTGTTGGTTGTTGGTTGTTGGTTGATGTTTGTTGGTTGGTGGTTGATGTTTGTTGGTTGTTAGTTGGTGGTTGTTGGTTGTTGGTTGATGTTTGTTGGTTGTTGGTTGATGTTTGTTGGTTGTTGGTTGATGTTTGTTGGTTGTTGGTTGGTGGTTGATGTTTGTTGGTTGTTGGTTGTTGTTGGTTGTTGGTTGTTGGTTGATGTTTGTTGGTTGTTGGTTGGTGGTTGTTGTTGATGTTTGTTGGTTGTTGGTTGATGTTTGTTGGTTGTTGGTTGATGTTTGTTGGTTGATTTTGGTTTGTTGATGTTTGTTGGTTGTTGGTTGTTGGTTGTTGGTTGTTTGGTCGTTGTTGTTGGTTGATGTTTGTTGGTTGGTTGGTTTGATGTTTGTTGGTTGTTGTTGGTTAGTTGTTGGTTTGTTGGTTGTTGGTTGATTGTTTGTTGGTTGTTGGTTGATTGTTTGTTGGTTGTTGGTTGATGTTTGTTGGTTGTTTGGTTGATGTTTGTTGGTTGGTGGTTGATGTTGTTGTTGTTAGTTGGTGGTTGATGTTGGTTTGTTGGTTGTTGTTGTTGTTGGTTGTTGGTTTGATGTTTGTTGGTTGTTGTTGTTGATGTTTGTTGGTTTGTTGGTTGTTGTGGTTGTTTGTTGGTTGTTGGTTGATGTTTGTTGGTTGTTGGTTGATGTTTGTTGGTTGTTGTTGATTTGTTGGTTGTTGGTTGTTTGTTTGTTGGTTGTTGGTTGTTGTTTGTTTTGGTGGTTGTGTTTGTTGGTTGTTGGTTGATGTTTGTTGGTTTGTTGGTTGATGTTTGTTGGTGTTGTTGGTTGTGGTTGATGTTTGTTGGTTGTTTTGTGTTTGGTTGGTTGTTGTTGTTGTTGGTTGGTTGGTTGATGTTTGTTGGTTGTTGGTTGTTGTTGTTGTTTTGTTGTTGTTGGTTGATGTTGTTGTTTGTTTGGTTGATGTTTGTTGGTTGTTGGTTGGTGGTTGATGTTTGTTGGTTGTTAGTTGGTGGTTGATGTTTGTTGGTTGGTGGTTGATGTTTGTTGGTTGTTGGTTGATGGTTGTTGGTTGTTGGTTGGTGGTTGATGTTTGTTGGTTGTTAGTTGGTGGTTGTTGGTTGGTGGTTGATGTTTGTTGGTTGTTAGTTGGTGGTTGATGTTTGTTGGTTGTTAGTTGGTGGTTGATGTTTGTTGGTTGATGTTTGTTGGTTGTTAGTTGGTGGTTGATGTTTGTTGGTTGTTGGTTGATGTTTGTTGGTTGATGTTTGTTGGTTGTTAGTTGGTGGTTGATGTTTGTTGGTTGTTGGTTGATGTTTGTTGGTTGTTGGTTGATGTTTGTTGGTTGTTAGTTGGTGGTTGATGTTTGTTGGTTGTTAGTTGGTTGGTTGTTGGTTGGTGGTTGATGTTTGTTGGTTGTTGGTTGATGTTTGTTGGTTGTTGGTTGATGTTTGTTGGTTGTTGGTTGATGTTTGTTGGTTGTTGGTTGGTGGTTGATGTTTGTTGGTTGTTAGTTGGTGGTTGATGTTTGTTGGTTGGTGGTTGATGTTTGTTGGTTGTTGTTGTTTGGTTGGTCGTTGATGTTTGTTGGTTGTTAGTTTGGTGGTTGGTTGTTGGTTGGTGTTGATGTTTGTTGGTTGTTAGTTGGTGGTTGTTGTTGTTGGTTGTTGGTTGGTTGGTTGATGTTTGTTGGTGATGTTGTTGGTGGTTTGTTTGGTGGTTGATGTTTGTTGTTGTTGGTTGATGTTTGTTGGTTGATGTTTGTTGGTTGTTGGTTGTGTTGGTTGATGTTGTTGGTTGGTGGTTGATGTTGTTGGTTGATGTTTGTTGGTTGTTGGTTGGTTGGTTGTTAGTTTGGTGGTTGATGTTTGTTGTTTTGATGTTTGTTGGTTGTTGGTTTTTGGTTGATGTTTGTTTTGGTTGTTGGTTGGTTGGTTGATGTTTGTTGTTGATGTTTGTTGGTTGTTGGTTGTTGGTTGTTAGTTGGTGGTTGATGTTTGTTGTGTTTGATTGTTGGTTGGTTGTTGGTTGTTTGGTTTGATGTTTGTTGGTTTTGTTGGTTGTTGTTGTTGTGTTTGTTGTTTTGATGTTTGTTGGTTGTTGGTTGTGGTTGGTTGTAGTTGGTGGTTGATGTTTGTTGGTTGATGTTTGTTGGTTGTTGGTTGTTAGTTGGTGGTTGATGTTTGTTGGTTGGTGGTTGATGTTTGTTGGTTGTTAGTTGGTGGTTGTTAGTTGTTGGTTGATGTTTGTTGGTTGTTGGTTGATGTTTGTTGGTTGTTAGTTGGTGGTTGGTGGTTGTTGGTTGTTGGTTGTTGCTTGATGTGTGTTGGTTGTTGGTTGATGTCCAATGTCAATGTCAATGTCAATGTCAACTTTATTTGTATAGCACATTTACAACAACACAAGCTGCCCAAAGTGCTTCACATGCACAATAAAGATAGTAAAATACAGCACAATAAATATGAAAAATATATCTATATAATAATAAAACAAACAAACAAAACAAAAAAAATTAAACATAGCTTATAAAACATTTAATTAGAGTTAAAAGCCGCAGCAAAGAAATGTGTCTTAAGATCAGATTTAAAAATCTCCAGTGATGGAGCAGCTCGAACGTGGAGAGGCAGATTGTTCCATAACTTGGGGGCAGCCACAGCAAAGGCCCTGTCACCCCGAGTTTTCAAACATGACTTTGGGACATTTAATAACAAACCGCTTTCTGACCTGAGGGGTCTGATTGGAACATAGCGCGATAACAGCTCAGACAGATACTCAGGAGCCAGGCCATTCAGGGATTTAAAAACAAATATTAGAATTTTAAAATTAATCCTGAAAGGAACAGGAAGCCAGTGGAGAGAGGCCAGTACAGGTGTGATATGCTCTCTCTTTCTCGTCCCTGTTACTAAACGAGCTGCAGCATTCTGGACTTGTTGTAAGCGCTGTAAGGAGAGCTGGTCTAGTCCACAATACAGCGAATTACAGTAATCCAGACGAGACATTATAAACAAGTGAATAAGTCGTTCAAAGTCACTGGCTGGAAGGTAAGCCTTCACTTTACTCAGTATTCTGAGCTGGTAGAAGCTGGCCTTTACCACAGAGGTTATTTGTTTGTCCATTTTGAACAAATTGTCAAAGAATACTCCAAGGTCTCTGACAGAGGAATTCACAAAAGGAGACAGTGCGCCAAGGTTGTGATGTAAACCAGTGGAGGATTTAGGATTAAAAACCACAATTTCTGTCTTCTTCTCATTAAAAATTAAGAAGTTTTGGGCTAGCCATGATTTCACTTCCTCTAAACAATAGGACAAGCTACTAATGGAGCCAGGGGCAGGTGATAAGGGCAAATAGATTTGCAGGTCGTCAGCGTAAAAATGATAAGACACATTGTGTTTTCTAAGAACTGAGCCTAGAGGCAACAAATAAAGAGAAAATAATGCAGGACCTAGAATAGATCCTTGTGGAACACCGCAGGTAAGTGGAGCAGAGTTAGATTTATGGGGGCCAAGATGTACTGACAAACATCTGTCTGTGAGATAAGATTTAAACCAGTTAAGTGCTGTGCCTTTAAAACCTGCATATTGTTCCAAGCGGGAGAGTAAAATACAGTGGTCAACAGTATCAAAAGCAGCAGACAAATCTAAAAGAACTAAAATCACAGAGCAACCAGAGTCAACAGTTAAAAGAAGATCATTAAAAACGCGCAGAAGTGCTGTTTCTGTGCTATGAAGTGATTTAAAGCCAGACTGAAACTTTTCAAAAATTCTATTTGAGTCCAAATGTGACTGCATTTGATAATAGACTATTTTCTCAAGAATCTTTGCTAAAAATGGCAGTTTTGAAACTGGCCTAAAATTTGCCAGAATTTTAGGATCCAGGGTGGGTTTCTTTAGATGAGGTTGGACTACAGCCTGTTTGAACGCTCCTGGAACACATCCAGACAAAAGGGAGGCATTTATGATATTTTGAATAAAGGGGCCAACAGCATGAAAAACACTTTTTAGAAAATGGGCAGGAATAGCATCCAGTGGATAGTTAGAGGGTCTTAAACGCTGAACAATATTTGAGAGTTCGTTTAGCGATACAGGCAGAAACTCATTAAAAGTGGCACAACATTCAAAAGTGTTCAAAGAATCATTAGGACTACACACTGGTATAGAGGCCCTGATTTGGGATATTTTTCCGACAAAGAACAATAAAAAGTCATTGCACAGTGAAACTGATGGCACAAGACTAGGTGAAGACTCTGGGTTAACTAGACGATTTAATACATTAAAAAGAACCTGCGGTCTCTGGGTGTTATTTGAAATAAAATTCGACATATACTGAGCTTTTGCAGTCTTTACCGCTTTCTGATAATTAGCTAGACAGGCTCTAAGTATTTCAAGCGATACGTGTAGTTTGTCCTTATTCCACCTCCGCTCTGCGCGCCTGCACTCGCGTCTAAGCGCACGAGTGGTTTCATTGAGCCAAGGCTCCGACGTGGGCTTGGCGCGCTTCATTACAAGTGGGGCGACAGCGTCCAGAATGTCCGTACAAATAGTGTTGAACATTGTGTTGAGCTCTTCTGCGCTCAGAGCACCGGAGAATGTGAGTGCAGGAGGCGTAAAGGAGGCAAAAGCACACGAAAACTGCTCCACGGTTAGTGGAGTAAACGCGCGCACTGTGCGCACTGAGGTATCCTGTTTTACAACCGGACCCGGCAGTTCAATGTTAAATAGAATTGGCAAGTGGTCCGAAATGTGCATGTCACAAATTTCCTCCACACATACATCTAGACCCAAAGTGAGTACAAGGTCCAGCGTATGTCCTTTCTCGTGGGTTGGGCCAGAAATCCACTGCCTAAGATTGAATGAGTCAATGACACTTAAGAATTCTTTCGCCAGTGGCTTGGTCT
>NW_026571050.1:0-21000 GCF_026225935.1 Boleophthalmus pectinirostris
GAAACACGTGGGCGCGTCAAAGCTAGACAAGCCAGATACTACAACGCACGGCGCAGGGATGTACACTTTGTAGTCGGTAGTCTGGTCTGGATTAGGTCGCACCCACTGTCCAAAGCTTCCGCCAAGTTCTCTGCCAAACTTGCGCCCAGATGGGTAGGGCCAGCTAAGGTAGAGAAGAAGTTAGGACCTGTGAACTACCAAGTAAGATGGTTAACAGATAAGTTGAGGGTGGACACTGTAAACGTGGTTGACATGAAGCCCTATTTCGGACCCGATAAGCCGCTGGCTGGGGGGGGGGGGAATGTAAAGACCACTTAGGTCTTCACCTTTATCTATTCATTCAGTTGGGTGAAATTCTTATTTGTTAACATTATTCTGTTGTGTATGGTCCTTTATTTGTGGGTAAATGCCATTGTTTCAGGCCATATCCGTTGTTGCGCCCCCCCCGGACGCACGGGGATTTAAGGGGAGAAGGACGCACGCGCGGGAACGCGCACAGGTGTGACGTCACACGCCGTTTTGGACGCCTGCCAGGAGCTGTCGGTGCCGTGGGACCACGTTATTGGAATATTGTCGCTGCATTTTTGGATTATCGCGTCGCCAATCGTGCTGGAATCTTATTTTGCCACGGGAGTTGCTGGACTGAGCGTCAGAACCGGAGCGCGGGTGGCGTGAGTAAAAATCGCTGTACCGTCTCACGTCACGCTGCCGCGCAGCGGGGGGGGAAAGACTTTGGGAACTTTTGGGGGAAAAGTTGCTCGGGACTGTTGTGGGTGGTGGTCTATATGGAACTGTTGTTTATTGTTTTGTTGCACTGGGGTTTGGGTTTTGTGTCTGGGGTTTTGGGGATTGGGCGCTCGAGCGCGGGGTGGTGTTTGGGGGGTATTGTGTGTCTGGTGTGGCCGTGTTCGTTTGTGTCTGGCAATGCCAATAAACGCCAGATAGGCCAAAGCACTTATTTTTTCTTGCATGTCGTTATTTCATCCCGCTGAATGAATGGATCCTCCCGCGACCTTAATTTAGCGTTGTAGCTTTTCTCTTGGCGAGAACAGGTGAATTGTTACAAACTAAACCAGAATAATGTGAACCCAAACAAAACAGCAGTGGTTGTCCATCCCAATGTGAGTTAGTTAGTTGGTTGGTTGGTTAGTTAGTTAGTTGGTTGGTTAGTTAGTTAGTTGGTTAGTTAGTGGGTTTATAGGAGAGGCAGTGGTCTGGGAACAGCAGCATCAGGCTGAAGCTTTTGCTGCTGCGTTAGTGTCACTCATGGAAAGGAGCACTTATTTCTACGTGTAACACACTGTTCATGTTATTTATCTGTAAATATGAGGCATTTGAGCTGTTAACTCAAGTCACACCATCACTGAATAAGAAAATAATAAAATCATCAAATGCATAGGCCCAATAAACATTTGAGTTTAACTGAAGGAAACTGTCTCAGAATTTGCTTTATTGTTACATAACATAGTGTTTATAACAGTGACCCTGGCGTCCTGCAGTGAGACGTGACAAAAACTAAATATTGGAATCTTTAGTTTGAATCCAAATACAATTAAAATGACATTTATCGTGACATTTAAAACACACTGAACAACATCACTGAAAGAAGCAGCCAGGCAGGAAATACACACACATCGGGCAGCACCAGGGCTGTAGTGGGCATAGTACACGAGGGTACACTGCCCACACACTTCTGATGTGAGATATGTGCAGTGTTCACGAGATCATAAAACCTGAATGAAAAGAACGTTACAACAGCACTCGAGGGCCTGTGCCTCTACACTGAATTATATTATATATTATTATATTATGACAATAGGCTACAGTTACAAAGGATATTATATTTATCTGTAAACAGTGATGTGCACACATGTTTTGGGGGCAGAAGCTCAGTGAAAATAAGGACACTTTGTGCACATGTGGAACTGCAGCTGCTTTTTTATAGATTAACATCAAATAAGATCAGTGTGAGTCTTTAACACAGAAAGAACTTATGTTTGGTACAAAATATAAACTCTTATTGCTTAATGTCTGATTGAGTGTCACCAAACCACTGTGTGTAATTCAAAATCAAATGTGGACGGCTTTTAAGATATTTCAGTAAAATTGGGAGGAGGAAGTGTGTTTGGTTTTACACTCAAATAGTTTGGATACATAATCATCATTCCTCTGTTGACCGGCCACAGCCTCTCAGTTTGGCTGTGTTGGGCGTTGACGTTGATTCACTTTGACAAAGGAACAGACTGAGGTATGTGTGGTTAGGTGTGGTGTGGAGAGAAGGATCCCAGCAGACATAGCACAGGTTATTTTTGATTGCAGAATGAGTCATTACATTTATTTGATGAGTTCCACGAGAGATGACAGGTATTGTTTTTACAGTTGCTTGGCTCATGGGGCCTAACAGAGTGCACCAACTGGTAAAGGCTCACCACAACAGGCTACAACACATTATACATGCAACAAGAGACCGTAACTGCTCCTACCTGCTCGTGTAAATTCAAGTGCCATAAAAACAAACAAACCAATGTGCTGGTCGCGCAGAACAGGACCAATAATTAGAACAATTAAAACATCTTACAGAAGGGCCCAGTCAAGCAGAAGTAAACATCAAGGCCAAAAATTCAAGTGAATTCATCTGATATAAAAATGTATTGAACAGATACATATGTACTCGAGTTTATGAAACTGTTGACCTTTTTTCTGTTCCATTTTTGGTTCTAAAGTTCCATCTGTTTTAAACAGACCATGAATGAAACATGGAACAAACATTATTTCCCAAATTTCAAAGACCCAAAAATCATGTAAATAAATGTTTGTATTTCATCATATCTTGTGTTATTCCATCTTTGAACTGTTGATGAAGGGACAGGATTTTTCAAAGAAAAAAAGTATTTAAAATGATAAAAATGTTCTTGGAAGGACTGACATATTTTATAGAAATAGTTTCTTTCATTGTGAAGTAATATTAAAGTATTCAGAAGAAAAAAAGCCACAAATGATGTAAAATCCTGCACCTTCTACTTGTTTGTACAATTTTCCCTCCGTTACCGACATGAGTTTTTAAATTTTTGTCTTGAACTTGAAAGAATCTCACAGGTTTAACTTGACCCTGTTGGAGTGTAACTCTTTCCTACATTCTGATACTTTACTTATTTCAATAGTTCCTCTAGTTTCTGAATAAGAGACATTTGAATGTCAAAAATCTGCCCGTTTCCCACTGTTAACACTTGACCAGACACATAACCTATTTGGTGCAATAAACTTGACGATGGCAAATATCAACTAAGATGTTGATAGATTTGATGAAGCGTGAGTGTCAGTGTGAACCTGACAGAGTAACAACTGCGGTGTGTCGTCATGGAAATGTCGACAACACTACAATACACTTTCTTACAACCATTGTTGGGGAGTAACAGATTACATGTACCAGAGTAATCAGAGTACAAATGATGAGTAACTGTATTCAGTTACAGTTACTGTTTCAGTGAGTGGTAATTGGATTACAGTTACTTTGTTGAAATAAATGGATTACACAGATCTATAGATTTATAGATCGAATAAAGCTTCAAATGTAGTGATTTTGTTTGTGCTGAATTTTCTTCAACAGAAATGTTGATTATTTTTTTTTTTTTATTTGATTTGATTTTTTTTTTTTTTTTTTATTTTTTTTTTTTTTTTGCAAATGTGTTAAAAATAACCCTTCAGTCTTTTTAGCAGGTCTCACACAATGATAAAAAAAACAAAACAACTTTTACTCTCCAGTACTGTTCAAAAACGCAGTGCAGTAGAAAGTACAAATACCTGCTCTCAAATGTAGTGACGTAAAACAGAGAATAAAAAGTATCCACCTTAAAGTCTAAATACAGATACCGCTAATGTATACTTAAGTACAGCACTTTACTACTTTTACTTTGTTATGTTCCCCCACTGGTCACACAAAGCCTTTAAACTCGACGGGAAAAGCTCCTAAATGCCTTTCCCAGGAGCTGTCCCTCTCCGTTTCAGATGACGTCACAGGGATCTGACGTCCAATACAAACGTCCCAAATTTCTTCTCTCCCAAATTATGTGATTCATTCATTCATTCAGTCTGTAAAAACCTCCATGACTATGATTTCAGAGCATTTCCACAATCTCATCTACCCATAACCAAAACAGAAATGGAAACTGCTGCTCCCGGAAATGACGGACTGCCAGTCGAGTTTTACATCCATGTCTGGGATGTTATCCACTTTTTGAAACACTGAAACATGTTTTGAAATCAATGAAATGTCAAGTACTATGGAGCAAGATGTGATCTGTCTCATCCCCAAACCACAAAAAGATCCAACAGTTCTTGAAAACTTGAGACTGATCACTTTAACGGAATGTCGACTATAAAATACCAGCTCTCATCTTTGGGAAACGTTTGAAATATCAGTGAAACGCAGACGGCTTCATGTCTAACAGACGCAGAAGCTCAAATATCAGACTCATATTTGACTTATCAGATTATTCAGAGTGTATAAATTCACAAGCTCTGGTTTATTTGACACATTTGACAGAGTGGAAGATCATTATTTCTTTAAAGTCATCCAAGTCTTCAGCTTTGACCCAAATTTCATGTCTATCATCCAAATGATGTACAAAAACATCAATAACCGCGTCATGCTTTATCCCACCACGTCTAGATCACAGGTGTCAAACATGTGGCCCGGGGGCCAGATCCGGCCCTCCAAGACTGGTCCAATCTGGCCCTCGGCTGATTTTCTACTAAAATATTTTAATTCAAATTTTTATTAAAATGTTGTTAATTTTGTGTGGTGTTTATCACAGCAGCGTCTCCAGCGTCTCTGTACGTGGCCCCTCCCACCAGAGCAGCACAAATGAAGACTTGTCTCTTTCCAAACGCTCTTAAAGGACGATCGTTTTGACTGTTGACCGTGACACCCTCATCAGAAAAATGTCCAACATGAGAAAAGTGGAGCCGAGTGCAGGATTTTACAACAAAAATGGACTTATTCCTGTTTACAGACAAGTTCATGTTCAAACTTTGTGTTGAAATTGGATTTTCCTTAAAGTTTCAGGTTGTTCATAATATTATAATATTTTGTAAAAGAAAGAGTTCATCAATTAAGATTTCTGTAATAGATTTGTGTTTCTCTGCACAAATATTTGAATTTATTGTTATTTTTTGAGTTTATATGACATGAGTTTTCTGATCCGGACACTTTGGGATCAAAGTCGGTTGGATACGGCCCCCGAAACAAAATGAGTTTGACACCTCTGGTCTAGATTAACAGTCACAAGATCTGTTCGGCAAGGATCTCAATGTCTCATTTCTCCATTTCTGTTTTTATTAGCTGTAAAAATCATGTCCATACACATTAAATCCTGCTCTGAAATCAAAGGCCTTAAAATATTTGGGAGAGAAATTAAAATCACGCAGTTAGTTAGAGGACAACAGCGCCCTCTTCCTGCAGGATAAACACCAGACTGAGACTGCACTCTGCACGGTGCAAAAGTTTTCTGAAATATCTGGTTTGAAGTTGAACAGGTCTAAATGTGAATTATTATGTCTGTATGAGCGTGAGGAAGCTGCTATATGTAATGTGGAGGTGAAAGATATGGTCAAGTATTTGGGTATTTATATACGCAAAAATGAAAATGAATGTCAGCAACTAAACTTCTCTCCCAAACTGAAAAAGAACTAAATGTATTTTTAGTCTATGGTTACAGAGAGATATTTCAATTTGGGGGAGTATTTTATGAACAAAAGCCGAAGGGATTTCAAGATGTGTCTATCCAGCTTTATGTCTGAATGTGAGTGAGAAACTGTCTAACAATATTAACAAATCTATGACAGACTTTTTGTGGAAAAACAAATGAGTTTATGTCAAAAGAACAGCACTGACTGGGCCCAAAGAGGCGGGAGGACTTGAATTATTAGACTTTTCTGATTTAAACGACACATTTGAGATCAAGTGGATCAGACAGTGCATTGGAAACTCTGACTCCAGATGGTATTTTATTCCTATAAATTTCACTTCCTCAATTTTTTGTATTGATTTTTTTTGGTACACATTATCTGCCTCAATTTAAGTTTACATGTTTTGTCTTTAAGGTATGTATGTATGTTTATCTGTATGTATGTATGTGTGTGTATGTATGTATGTGTGTATGTATGTGTATGTATGTATGTATGTATGTATGTATGTGTGTATGTATGTATGTATGTATGTGTATGTATGTATATGTATGTATGTGTGTATGTATGTATGTGTGTATGTGTGTGTACGTATATATGTATGTTTATATGTATGTATGTGTATGTATGTATGTGTGTATGTATGTATGTATGTATGCATGTTTATATGTATGTATGTATGTATATGTATGTATGTGTGTATGTATGTATGTGTGTGTGTGTACGTATATATGTATGTTTATATGTATGTATGTGTATGTATGTATGTGTATGTATGTATGTATGTTTATTTGTATGTATGTATGTTTATATGTATGTATGTATGTATATGTATGTGTGTATGTATGTATGTGTGTATGTGTGTGTACGTATATATGTATGTTTATATGTATGTATGTATGTATGTGTGTATGTATGTATGTATGTATGCATGTTTATATGTATGTATGTATGTGTATGTATGTATATGTATGTATGTGTGTATGTATGTATGTTTATATGTATGTATGTGTGTATGTATGTATGTGTGTGTGTGTACGTATATATGTATGTTTATATGTATGTATGTGTATGTATGTATGCATGCATGTATGCATGCATGTATGCATGCATGTATGCATGCATGTATGCATGTATGTATGTATGCATGTTTATTTGTATGTATGTATGTTTATATGTATGTATGTATGTATGTTTATATGTATGTATGTATGTTTATATGTATGTATGTATGTGTGTGTGTGTGTGTGTGTGTGTGTGTGTGTGTGTGTGTATGTATGTTTGTATGTATGTATTTGCATACATATACATTTCTCTCCACTTCTCACTCCTGCCATAACTGTGAACTGGATTCTGCATTGATGCAACAACAAACAACAACAAACCCATCTGCACTTTATACTGTAGAATAAATAGATAAATAAATAAATAAATGTTTTATTTATTTATAGACTCTCTTGACTGAAGCTCCTGCAGGTGTTTGTTTAGTTCAGCGCTGCAGGCAGAGTCACAGTTTTACCCGGATACCACTGGAAGAAAAACTGTGATTGGTCCATTTCTCTTCCGTATATTAACCCTTTGATTCCCAAGAAATATCAGTCCAAGTTTAAAACAACGATCTAGAATTTATTACTAGTGTCGTGTTTATTTCTCACTGAATAAAATATGTTGGAAAAAAATGGTAGTACTAAAATTCTTTCAATATTTTTTTCTTGGACCTCTGCCTTCTTGGGTTTAGTCAATAATTGAAAATAGCAGCAGGTTCAGGACGAAGGAAACTGTGCATTTCCTCGGTGCGTTTTTACTTTCACTGTTGAGAAGCGGGCCACTCGTAGCTTCACTTGTCTCCCCAAACACAAACTCTTGCAGCCAGATCCTCGTGTTCTGCATCACGATGGAAACATAACGAGAAGAAACGAGAAGACGCGAGGGTTTTTGCTGAATGGTGGAGAAACGGTGAGTTTGCGTGTTTTTTTGTTTTTTTTTCTGTTTGTAGTTTATTTTATGTCGTAAGAGAAACAGAAAGTAAATTCAACACCCCGACAACGCCCCGAACTTTTGCGTTTTGCCTGACAGATTAATTTTATGATATTTATTTATTTTCGTGTTTGCATTTCTTTGGTTCAACCTTTTATTAATCCGACTGACTAAACTATTAAACTATTAAACTGTGTCAACAAAAGTCTCTACGTCATTACGTCATTCTGCGTTATAACCACTGTTGGGCAAGTTACTTTGAAACTGTAATGCGTTATTTATTACCTATTACTGTCATTTCAAAGTATTTCGTTACATTACAATATTACTGCATTTACAATGTAAGGCATTACATTACTATTGCATTACTTTAAGTTACTCTCACCAAAATATTTTTTTTCACTGTATATGGACTGAACCAGGACTAAACCAGAACTGAACTAGGACCAGTGTTGGGAAGGTTACTTTTAAAATGTAATCCCCTACAGATTACAGATTACACACCCCAAAATGTAGTTTGTAACGTAATCCATTAAATTACTTAAAGTGAGTAACGTAATCTGATTACTTTGGATTACTTGATATTGTCATGTTTTTTTTAAACGACATGAATGTAACAACCACATTCTGAAAATTCTTGTTTGTTGTCTTCAAATTGTCTGAGCCCAAGTCTCCATGAATAAACAACTGTTTACTGTAGAGAAACAAAGACCACGAGATCTTAATATAAGAGGTTTTGTCTGTTAAAAGACAGTAACAAGATCAGCTTTTCCTTCACCAGATTAAAAAATATTATTGATAGAGAAATTATTTTTTATATGAGATCAACTTAAATTATGTCAACCTACTGTTAGGTGTCATGTTGTTTAGACCTGGTTTAGTCCTGGTTTAGTCCTGATTTTTAGACCTGTTTTACTCCTGATTTTAGACCAGGTCTAGACCAGGTCTTTAGTTCTGGTTTAGTCGTGGTTTAGTCCTAGTTTAAACCTGGTTCAGTCCTGCTTTAGTCCTAGTTTAGTCCTGGTTTAGTCCTGGTTTAGTCCTGGTTTAGTCCTAGTTTAAACCTGGTTCAGTCCTGCTTTAGTCCTGGTTTAGTCCTAGTTTAGTCCTGGTTTAGTCCTGGTGTTAGTTCTGGTTTAGTCCTGGATTAGTTCTGGTTTAGTCCTGGTGTTAGTTCTGGTTTAGAGGTTCACAGGAGGAAGCGCGGTTTATGCAAGAAAACACAGTCCACACGCGGCGCACGAGACGTCGGTGTTTGTGCTGTAACTACGGAAGGAGACGTGGTCCGCGGGTTCTCAGGTTGATGACGATGATGAAGGTGTGTGTTTGTGTGTGTTTTGTATGTGTTTGTGTGTGTGTGTGTGTGTGTGTGTGTGTGTGTGTTTGTGTGTGTGTGTGTGTTTGTGTGTGTGTGTGTGTGTGTGTGTGTGTGTGTTTTGTGTGTGTGTGTGTGTGTGTTTGTGTGTGTGTTGTGTGTGTTTGTTGTGTTGTGTGTGTGTGTGTGTGTGTGTGTTTGTGTGTGTGTGTGTGTGTGTGTGTGTGTGTGTGTTTGTGTGTGTGTGTGTGTGTGTGTGTGTGTTGTGTGTGTGTGTTTGTGTGTGTGTGTGTGTGTGTGTTGTGTGTGTTGTGTGTGTGTGTGTGTGTGTTTGTGTGTGTGTGTGTGTGTGTGTGTATAGGACAGTAGTGCAGATATTTTGAGTCTATGCAGGTTGTTTTCACCAGGGCCAGTAGCTCCTGTTTCACATTTAAGTTGTAGGCGATTTTATATTTGTTTTAGTTTTTATATATTTATCTCACATCGGCGTTTGATGACGTTTACGTCGCTCTTACTGTCGCGTTCTGTTTGGGTATTCGGCAATAAGTGGAATTACCGAAATAAAAAAATAAATAAATGGGATGTAGCACAAAATGTGAAAACAGGAAAATACCGCCTTGTAATCCACTTATTTCAGCAAAGTAACTGTAATCCAATTACCACTCATTGAAGCAGTAACTGTAACGGAATACAGTTACTCATAATTTGTACTCTGATTACGTAACGGCGGTACATGTAATCCGTTACTCCCCAACACTGACTAGGACTAAAACAGGACTCGAAGGTGACGCAGGAGAAAGGAGCGGCTCTGCTCTGCACCTCACGGAGGTAAGAGCGGCTGTCATCCGATCGCGCTTCATGGACTCTGCTGCTCGGGCTCGCGGCCCTGATTTCAGCAACTATTTGCAGGTACAAGACCCGGTGCAAGACTCTGTTACAGCGCGTAACTTCTACCTTCCTTCAGCGTGTCCAGAAGTCCAACTTTTTGTGTGATGGTTTCATCTTCCTCTGTCTTTTGGGTGCGAGTGCAGGAGCCTTTGTCGGTGCAGAACGTTTCGTCGACGTTGTGGGTTTCGTCTGTAGAAATTTTTTGTCCAAACCTGCTATGCTTTTTGAAATTTTCGTTTGTATATATTGCATGTGTTATTTCCAGTTAAGTTTTTCATCAATAATAATGCCTAGAAAACAGATCTTGATTTACAATTGGCCTACACGAAATATGAAACAATATGTACTACCAATGGATAAAGTCTTTTTTTTTTTTTTGGTCTTATTTCAACCAACATACCATTTTGTTTCTTATTTTAAGTGCAAAGATTTATTTATTTTTTCTTATCTTCAGTGTAATTTTTCTTGCGGTTTTACTTGCGAAGTGAAATTTACTCAAATCAATATCAGATTTTTTATTATTTTTTTTACTCAAGTCATTTTAACTTTGTACGAATTAGATTTTGTTTTACGTTTTTGTGTAAGACCATAGATTTTATCGAGTCTGTGTGTACGACAGGAGCAACAAGTGAAGTCCAGACAGGTGTTACAGTGACAGGTGTTACAGTGACAGGTGTTATAGTGACAGGTGTTATAGTGACAGGTGTTACAGTGACGGGTGTTACGGTGACGGGTGTTACAGTGACAGGTGTTACAGTGACAGGTGTTATAGTGACGGGTGTTACGGTGACAGGTGTTATAGTGACAGGTGTTACAATGACAGGTGTTATAGAGACAGGTGTTATAGTGACAGATGTTACAGTGACGGGTGTTACAGTGACAGGTGTTACAGTGACAGGTGTTACAGTGACGGGTGTTATAGTGACGGGTGTTATAGTGACAGGTGTTACAATGACAGGTGTTATAGAGACAGGTGTTATAGAGACAGGTGTTATAGTGACAGGTGTTACAGTGACGGTGACAGGTGTTACAGTGACAGGTGTTACAGTGACAGGTGTTATAGTGACGGGTGTTATAGTGACAGGTGTTACAATGACAGGTGTTATAGAGACAGATGTTATAGAGACAGGTGTTATAGATGACAGGTGTTATAGTGACAGTGTTACAATGACAGGTGTTACAATGACAGGTGTTATAGAGACAGGTGTTATAGAGACAGGTGTTATAGTGACAGGTGTTACAGTGACAGGTGTTACAGTGACGGGTGTTACAGTGACGGGTGTTACAGTGACGGGTGTTACAGTGACGGGTGTTATAGTGACAGGTGTTACAGTGACAGGTGTTACAGTGACAGGTGTTACAGTGACAGGTGTTACAGTGACAGGTGTTACAGTGACAGGTGTTATAGAGTGAGTCAGGTGTAACAATAAATGCAGAAAAATTCAAAAGTTCCTGGACTGTTTCTTCAGAGGTTTAAAGGTGTTAATATTTAATAGAATCTGTTCCAATTTGACAAATACAAATAAATGACAGGAGCTTTATTTTAAATGAAGGTTTGAAGCATCAGAGAAAGTCCCTCCTCGTGCGAAAACCGTCTCTGCTTTTCGGACGGACTTGTCTTTGTTGAAAATAAAGGTGCCGGCGTTTTAGAACTCACTGCTACTTCCTGTATTTTTACAACTGTTTGTTTTTGTGTTTCCACAGAAAATGTTGTTTCTCCTGCTGTTTGTGTGGAGTTCTGTCAGCGGTGAGTCCAGGCCCGGATTAAAAACACTTCTCTGGTGCTCGTCAGGGCTTAAGACGGGACCAGGACCAGGACCTGGACCAGGACCAGGACCAGGACTTCATTTAAACCTCTTTAAAACTCTTGTCACGATACACACATTCCAAACTGCACTTCAGCACTAAAGAATAAACTCAATACTCGATATCGATTCTAGGGCTGCGCAAAAAAAATTGATTAATTGAATTTGAAGTTCAAATCGATTTTAATTTTCTCACTTTCTTGCTTTCTGCATCGGGCACACACACCGGGCACACGCACACATGGGGCACACACACACATCGGGCACACACACACTAGGCACACACACACTAGGCACACACACACTAGGCACACACACACACACCTGTGTGAGAAACTCTCACCTCTCATGTTTAAACTCGTTATAATCTGAACCAGCGTCTGTCCTCGGCTCTCACAGCCTCACACTGTCTCTTATTTGATCAGAAATCTGCAGGTAAAACCATCATTGAAAACACCGCAGGAGTTGTGTTAAATCCTTTTCTGTGAGCTGTGGCGTGACAACATACTGAAGGAAAGCTCTGCTCATTGTTTCAAAGGAGAAATTCAACTTTGGCACTGTACAAAAAAATAATAAAAATGTGTTGAGTTGAATTTCTTCTTGGCTGTAGACCCGACCTGAACATCTGAGGCGTTACTCAAACTCTTCCTCTTGTTTTGACCCAGGGATTCAGTACGAGGGGGGGGAGGGCCAAGAGCTTTCCCTTGAGTGGAGATCCCCACAACAGCTGGACCTGCCCATGATCAGCGGTTTTGTCTGCTATCATGATCATTTAAAAACCATGATAAGGGTTGAAAATGGTGTACGGAGGAAGGCGGAGCCTCATTTCTCTGGGCGAGTTGAATGGAACACGGAGGCTCTGAAAGACGGGCAGGTGCAGCTCCGCCTCACTCACCTCACAGCCCTCGACTCGGGGAAGTGTGAGTGTCGCATAGATTGTTATGCTACAGACAACTCATGGAGCTTCATGTACACTGGTGAGTCATCACAGTTTCATATTTGCCCTAATCCACAAACATACGAACACGTGTGACTGTTTTACATGATGTGACATAAAGAGTCAAAAGTTCTGCAAAATCAAAGTATTGGTTTAAAAAAAGTCCCATTGACAGAACAGAGCAGAACCTTTCCTGAATGTGTTTAGAACCATCTGGAGCTGGACCAGAACAAGAATAAAACACAGAGACTAGAACACACACATGGACCTGGATTAGTCCTGGTTTAGACCTGGTTTAGACCTGGTTTAGTCCTGGTTTAGTCCTGGTTTAGACCTGGTTTAGACCTGGTTTAGACCTGGTTTAGACCTGGTTTAGACCTGGACCTCTGAGGATTACACAGACAGCAGGACACGGGAACAGAAAAAAAAAAAAGTTGTACCATTGAATGTAGATAATCAAAGGAGATTGTCTAAAAAAATAATTTTTATTTTCATCGTGGGATCAGAATCAGTATCGGTTATCGACTCGATTCCTTAGTGTGGAAATTGAGTGTGAAATTTTAATATCATGACCTTGTTTTTATTAGACCAAAGTGTCCGGATCAGAAAACTCATGTCATATAAACTCCAAAAATAACAATAAGTTCAAATATTTGTGCAGAGAAACACAAATCTATTACAGAAATCTTTTTAAATTGATGAACTCTTTCTTTTCACAAATATTATATATATTATGAACAACCTGAAACTTTAAGAAAAATACAATTTCTATACAAAGTTTTAACATGAACTTGTGTGTAAACAGGAATAAGTCCATTTTTGTTGTAAAATCCTGCACTCGGCTCCACTTTTCTCATGTTGGACATTTTTCTGATGAGGGTGTCACGGTCAACAGTCAAAACGATCGTCCTTTAAGAGCGTTTGGAAAGAGTCAAGTCTTCATTTGTGCTGCTCTGGTGGGAGGGGCCACGTACAGAGACGCTGGAGACGCTGCTGTGATAAACACCACACAAAATTAACAACATTTTAATAGAAAATATCATTCAAATATTTTAGTAGAAAATCAGCCGAGGGCCAGATTAAAGGTGTCGTATGTTTGACACTCCTGAAGTACGACAAAGCAGGATAATCATAATCAAACTATTTTAAAAGAGACCATTAAAAGGCCTGAGATGCAACAGATAAATTATAGGATGAATCAGTGATGAGCCTCAAAATACTTGGTCCCAGCTTTCATAAATATTTCATTTACTTATTATATTCTCATTTACCACAAACAGCACAGAGTTTGCATTCATAATTTAGCACATGCTTGGTAAATACAGCTCTCAGTGACTCAAATGTTTAAAATGACGTTGGGGCGTCCAGTTTCAGCCCACTGACTGTTCCAGGAGCTTCTTCATGATCCTTTTGTTTTTCATTTTGACTTTAGTGAAATCAGCCATTTGTGTTAATCCATTCCCCACACCGCCATGAAAAACGGAACAGTCACGTCACCAGTAAAAAAAAATAAATATATGCACTTTAACTGTGGCTGCAAAGAAAAAAAAGGAATAAAAAAAAAGTAAAAAATCGAGCCCAAATGACATGCCTGTTTTTGTTTGGCTTTTGTATAGCTCCTTTTGTAGGTTGATTGAAAACTGGTTTTAGCTGTATAGGATTTGGTGTAGGATTCTGGTTGCCAAAATGCAAAAAAAAAAAAAAAAATTGCAAAAAGAATCTCTGTTTAGAAATTGTATGATATGGTGCACATGATGCTGCTTGTGATTGTTATTAACAATGAAATAAAGTTCAAAACTCAGAAAGATCATTAAAGTTTAACTATACTACATACAACATATAAACATTTATGCTTCTCTTTTTTCATAAATCCTCATTTCTCCTCTTGTCTCCTACGTCTTGTTGTGCTGATGTGTTCTCTGTAAAAGAAATATGAAGTGAAGAATTCCATTCACCACCAGAGCTCAGCAGAACTTCTTTTTGGAAATAAAATCCCAATAGTTTTCCTACAGTCTTTCTGAAAAAAAATCACTCATTTAAATATTAAAGGGAGAGTCTGGAAAGACAGTGACTATAACACTTTAAAAGATCCTGTATTACACAAAAAAAACAGAGCTGAAATTGTGTTTTCATTCACGTGAGTTAAAACTTGATTCCAGCTTGTGATGTCATGAAGTGGAGTTTCAAGTGAAACCTCTTTTACTTCTTTTTGTGGAGATTGGAAATTCCAGGACTGAAATGAGCGACGATGATTCTAGTGAAGGTGTACGGAGTTTGAAAACACAGTGGAGCACTTCATGATGACATCACAAGGTGAACAGTGTTTTCAGTTTCAGAGAAAAACTCTCAAACAGAAAACGACATGAGAACGTCATAAAACAGTGACATATGGGTCCTAAAATACATGTTTTGCCGTTCCTCTTTTGAAAACAAATAGTCATTAAATTCTTCGAAGCACATTAACCTTCCTTGTGAAGATTAAACTTAGAATTTGGGTAAAATCACAGGACGGATAATGATGGTAATTTCAATAAATCAATAATGAAATGATTGAAAAAAAAAAGTTGTTCATCTTAGTTTTCCTTTAACCTTTCCCATCCACCTTTCTCTTCTGTTCTGTTCCACGTCTTTGACCTGTGCTGAGAGCCGCTCTTCTCTGTCGCCTTTTAGCCTATGCAATATGCTTGACAAATGGAAATGATCATTTAGCGCCCTCTGCTGTTAGTGCGCAGACACAGTAGACCACACGGCAAGTTTCACACAATTGACAATCTGCCTCTGGTAAAAATCTGAGTCAAATGAGTGAGAATTGTATTTCCAGAACTTCCAGGTCAGAATGGAGGATAGAATGTGGAGTGAACTGCGTGTGCAACACTACTCTTTAGAACACACGTTGAAGATCAGGATTTTATTATTATTATTGATTACATTTGCTGGGTTACCGGTCCAGAAGCTACAAGAAGAAACGAACAAAAGAGAAGTTATGTTACGTTGTTTAAAGAATTTAAGCAAAACTGTGTAATTCTGGAGTGGTCTGTCACTTGCAGGGATAACAAGAAATAGAACTTAAAACCATAGTTTTGTTCCATTGTCTTGTGTAATATGGGCAGTGTGCCCCATGCCACACAAGCCACTAGGATGGGAGGTTTTAAAGCCATGTACCAACATGAGCCCAAAAACTCTGATTGTTTTACACACACACAAATCTCAGCTTCCGGTCATCGCACAGTTCATATGAGAAGGATCCTCCAAAAAGTGCATCAAACCTCCATGTTTTTTTCCCAGTGGGACGAAAGTCGATCTTTTCAAGGCTTATTGAACCATTTCACTTTTGTTTCGGTTCTGATATTGTCATTTTTAGTTTGGATTGGACATCGTAATTGTTGTGGTTGTTGGATCCTGAAATGTGTTTGTAACTCATAAATGCAAAAAGTGAATCAGATGTGTGACTCAAACCTCCGTTCAAAACTGTTTTCTCTTCCAACGGAATGAAAAATAGTGAAAGGTGAAGGTGATGGCAGGATTGATCCACAGGAAGAACCAAAAAGAAAATTGTCTGACAAGAAAAACATCCCGAGTTACAGAGAACATTTTGTATGTGGAGTGACAAAAAAACAAAAATCCCGTTTTAATGTAGAAGAAAAGACCAAACAGACTGAGCTGCACTTTCTGTTCTTGTGGTTTTACAGAAACATCACGTTCTTGGTTCTTTGCAGTGGAAGGTGTTTCTTAAACAGTTGGAGACTTTCATTTGGTTTTTAAATTCATAACCGAGGTGAACGAGGATCAGGATTTTGTTTTGTCGTCGCTCCACATACAAAATGTTCTCTGTAAACTCGGGATGATTTCTTGCATTTATGGAGACAACAAATTTCAGGATCCAACAACCACACAATTACGATGTCCGAATCCCACTGGGAAATCAAACATGTCTTACTTTTGATGATCACTTTTTCGGAGGATCCTTCCCAGTGTGCATAGCGCTATGACCGGAAGTGCGAAATTTGTGATGCATGTATAAAAGAATGAGACCGGACAGAGTTGAGGTGTGTGAGCCGGTCGTCCAGAGCTTCGTTCATACAATGAGCTCAACTGTTACTAAAGTGCTGATATTATTCACTCATTCACATCGGTCAGAACTGAATCAGAGACTTTGTCCACTCACCGGCTCCAGGTGCTTGTGTAGGTTTGGTTGTGGTGGTGGGAGTCGGACTTGGGGATACACTAATTTCAAAACGCTCTGAAAAACAAAAGGATCATGAAGAAGCTCCTGGAACAGTCAGTGGGCTGAAATGGTCAACCTTTTTGTTTTTCAGAGCGTTTTGAAATTAGTGTATCCCCAAGTCCGACTCCCACCACCACAACCAAACCTACACAAGCACCTGGAGCCGGTGAGTGGACAAAGTCTCTGATTCAGTTCTGACCGATGTGAATGAGTGAATAATATCAGCACTTTAGTAACAGTTGAGCTCATTGTATGAACGAAGCTCTGGACGACCGGCTCACACACCTCAACTCTGTCCGGTCTCATTCTTTTATACATGCATCACAAATTTCGCACTTCCGGTCATAGCGCTATGCACACTGGGAAGGATCCTCCGAAAAAGTGATCATCAAAAGTAAGACATGTTTGATTTCCCAGTGGGATTCGGACATCGTAATTGTGTGGTTGTTGGATCCTGAAATTTGTTTGTGAACTCCATAAATGCAAGAAATCATCCTGAGTTTACAGAGAACATTTTGTATGTGGAGCGACGACAAAACAAAATCCTGATCCCTCGTTCAACCTCGGTTACAAATTTAAAAAGGCCAAAGTGAAAGTCTCCAACTGTTCACCAAGAAACACCTTCCACTGCAAAGACCAAGACGTGATGTTTCTGTAAAACCACAAGAACAAGAAAGTGCAGCTCAGTCTGTTTGTCTTCTGCTCTTCTACATTAACAAACAGGATTTTGTTTTTTGTCACTCCACATACAAAATGTTCTCTGTAAACTCGGGATGATTTCTTAGTCAGACAAATGTTTCCTTTTTGGTTCTTCCTGTGGATCAATCCTGCCCATCACCTTCACCTTTCACTATTTTTCAATTCCGTTGGGAAGAGAAACAGTTTGAACGGAGGTTTGAGTCACACACATCTGATTCACTTTTGCATTTATGGAGTTCACAAACACATTTCAGGATCCAACAACCACAACAATTACGATGTCCAAATCCCAAAACTAAAATATGACAATATCAGAACCAGAAACAAAAGTGAAATGGTTCAAAAGACTTGAAAAGATCGACTTTGACAATAGACACATCCCACTGGGAAAACAAACATGGAGGTTTGATGATCACTTTTTTGGAGGATCCTTCTCAGTATGAACTGTGCGATGACCGGAAGTCTGAGATTTGTGATGTGTGTAAAACAAATCAGAGTTTTGGGCTCATGTTGGTACATGGCTTTTAAAACCTCCATCCTAGTGGCTTGTGTGGCATGGGGCCACACTGCCCATATTACACAAGACAAATGGCACAAAACATATGGTTTTAATGTTCTATTTCCTTGTTATCCTGCAAGTGACAGACCACCTCCAGAACGTTACACAGTGTTGCTTTAAATTCTTTAAACAACGTAACATAACTTGCTCTTTTGTTCGTTTCTTCTTGTAGCTTCTGGACCTGTAACCAAACAGTCCACAGAGTCACATAACCTGGATCATCCCAATCACAATAATAATAATAAATAATCTGATCTTCAACGTGTGTTCTAAAGAGTAAGTGTCGACCGCACACGCAAGTTCACCTCCACATTCTACCTCTCACTTCTGACCTGGAAGTTCTGGAAATACAATTCTCACTCATTTGACTCAGATTTTACCAGAGGCAGATTGTCAATCTGTGTGAAACTGCCGTGTGGTCTACTGTCCGTCTGCCGCACTAACAGCAGAGGGCGCTAACATGATCATTTGTCCATTTGTCAAGCATAAATTGCATAGGCCTAAAAGGCGACAGAGAAGAGCGGCTCTCAGCACAGGTCAAAGACGTGGAACAGAAAACAGAAAGAGAAAGGTGGATGGGAAAAGGTTAAAGAAAACTAACAGATGAACAACTTTTTTTTTCTTCAATCATTTCATTATTGATTTATTGAAATTATCCATCATTATCCGTCCCTGGATTTTACCCAAAATTTCTAAGTTTAATCTTCACAAGGAAGGTTAATGTGCTTCGAAGTATTTTAATGACATATTTGTTTTCAAAAGAGGAACGGCAAAAACATGTATTTTAGGACCCATATGTCGCTGTTTTATGACGTTCTCATGTCGTTTTCTGTTTGAGAGTTTTTCTCTGAAACTGAAAACACTGTTCCACCTTGTGATGTCATCATGAAGTGCTCCACTGTGTTTTCAAACTCCGTACACCTTCACTAGAATCATCTCGCTCATTTCAGTCCTGGAATTTCCAATCTCCACTAAAAAGAAAGTAAAAAGAGCTGTTCACTTGAAAACTACCACTTCATGACATCACAAGCTGGAATCAAGTTTTACTCAGACGTGAATGAAACAAAACACAATTTCAGCTCTGTTTTTTTTTTTGTGTAATACAGGATCTTTAAAGTGTTTTATAGTCACTGTCTTTCCCAGACTCTCCCTTTAATATTTAAATGAGTGATCTTTTTTTCAGAAAGACTGTAGGAAAAACTATTGGGAATTTTATTTCCAGAAACAGAAGTTCTGCTGAGCTCTGGTGGTGAATTCAATTTCTTCACTTCATATTTCTTTTACAGGAGACACAATCAGCACAGACAAGATACGTCAGGAGACAAGAGGAGAAATGAGGGATCATTATGAGAAAAAGGAGAAACAGCACCTAAAATGTTGTATATGTTGTATGTAGGTATAGTTAAACTTTAATGATCTTTACTGAGTTTTGAACTCTTATTTCATTGTTAATAACCAATCACAAGCAGCATCATGTGCACCATATCATAACATTATATTTCTAAACAGAGATTCTTTTTGCAATTTTTTTTTTTTTTTTTGCTATTTGGCAACCAGAATCCTACACCAAATCCTATACAGCTAAAACCAGTTTTCAATCAACCTACAAAAGGAGCTATACAAAAGCCCAAAACAAAAACAGTCATGTCATTTGGGCTCGATTTTATACTTATTTTTTTTTATTGCCTTTTTTTTCTTTGCAGCCACAGTTAAAGTGCATATATATTTATTTATTTTTTACTGGTGACGTGACTGTTCCGTTTTTCATGGGCGAGTGTGTCTGTCTTACATTTATTCAATCCATATAAATTTCATTGCATTCAACAGTTGTAGGGAGTATTATAGTATGAATGTAGTCCTGTATCAGTCACTGTTTGAGCGGTAATACCAAATGAAAAAAAATAAATAAAAAATCAGCGAAACAGCGAGACCGCGAAAAGTGAACCGCGTTAGAGCGAGGGACGAGTGTAAACCAGGTCTAAACCAGAAGTGACCCAGGTCTAATACCAAATGAAATATTTTAAAATGTAAATAAATAAATAATAATGTGCACATTTTACATTTTTGTAATTGTACATATGGAATAAATCATATTTTCTCTTAACAAACAAAAATATTCTTGGGACTTTTTTGTCTGTGTTCCCAGAAATAAACTCCAGACACTTAGCACGACTTGACTCTTCTGTCGAAATGACAAATAAATTTGGGGGTGTGGAAGCATTTTCTGCTACATCAGACTTGTCATAGGTGAATCTGCCGCGTCATCGTTGTAGCAGCTTTAGTTCGTTGTCACGTGGGAGGGTGACAGAAATACACACATCACTCTGAGGAGGTAGAAAGATCTGAAAAGTTGATTTTGCATGAGATGGGCCCTTTAAACTTGATAAAAGTCGGTTCATTTGTGTAAAATGTTTGATTGGCTGATTTCGGTCACAGATTTGACATTCTGACGTTATTTCACAGACTCATATTTAACACACTGAGAATGAAAAAATGTTGGCTGAAACTTGAGCTTATTCTGCCTTTACACTTTATTCCTTTATCAGAGCGTCATCTTGACACCAGTTCATCTTCATAAATACAGCGAGGAAACAAACTAATCAGTAACAGAACAGCAAAGTACAACAGCACAAACTCAGTATCATAATTCATGTATCTGAACAGAGTTAAACACTTGAACTTCTTTTTAATTTATTTACCGATTTATTTTGCACGTATAACATAACATTAAAAAAACACACCTAGATAAAAAGTAGGTGCTGGAAGAGGCAAAAAACCCAAAAGGACATAATATACATGCATCAAGAATTTCAGACTTCTGGTCATTGCGCAATTCATACATGGAAGAATCCTCCGAAAAAATGAGCATCAAACCTCGTTGTTTGTTTTTTCTTTTGACAAAGTCGATCT
>NW_026571051.1:0-25000 GCF_026225935.1 Boleophthalmus pectinirostris
TGCGTCTGCTTCAGTTGCGCCATCGCTGGAATGAATCTTCAAGAATCACCTTAGTTTGGCTTCGCTGCTTTTCCCCTTGTCTTCTTCTTTCAGCAATCTCAAAAACGGACTTTCTTTTGCGGCTAACTGCTCCTGGATTCTTGTCTGCCATTGCAACAAACTTTGTGCTAACTGCGAGGAAGATATAGGTCAAAAAAAGCCGCTAAGAACTGTTGCGTTGGTGGAGTAAACAGCGTCTGTGCGGCTTGCGTCTGTGGACTGCGTGACAGGCGTACGTAAGCCACGTACCGGCGGTGCGCAGGCAAGTCAGTTACGCTAGAAACGTAGGGAGATTGATTGACAGCCTGTCAGCTAACAGATAACGAGGCAGTGTCGTTATCTATTGGCAAATGTTTAGCTGGCCCCACCACGTCCAGAGTTGATGAATTTTTATTCTCTTTTTTTTGGTCATCATAATTACAAGGCTACTGCATCTCTATAATGCTATCATTGACAATTTGAAACCAAAAAAAATCCTCCATACAACCTTTAAGACAGGTGCAGGTGCTGCTGGGGAGTCTTAATAATACTATAATACTTTCGATTAAATAATTTACAAAATAAATGTATTAAAAACATAGAAAATCACAAAGCTCAATGAATGTAGTACTGAGCTAATTCTAGGTAAGGTCCTTTCCATTATATACATCTGAGACAAGGGCATAGTCTCTATAATTGCAGATGTGGTGCCAGTAGAGTAATGATGTATCGTATAATGTGTCAGTTTTCTGTTTGTAACATTAGTGGCGGTATGAGTCAACACATAGTAAATCAGTGGTTTGAGGAACATGATTGGGTCTTTGTAAAACAGTACCTTGAGTTACCCACCAACAGATTCTCCAGGGTCACATGGGTTTGTTTTCAAAGTGTGTGCTGTGTTTCCTAATACCTTGGTGGTCTCCTTACTGAGTATAAAGCCAGATGTGTCTGTTCCCCTCTTTATCTGTATCATTTATAGTTTATTTCCATTTACACCATCATTGATCCAGCCTCCCCAAAGACAAATATCTTTTTTAATTTGTAGGATATTTTACTATAAGTCAGTGTGAATCAATGTATCAGATTACAAGGAAAGAAAAAACTTGAATCAAGGCATATCCCGAACAGAAAGAAAAGAGAAAAAATAATAATATCATCCACGGACTGTCCCAGTCAAATATATAAATAAACGCAAATCAGATTATAATAAATGTATACTGATGATCGTTTGACCTGCATAGATTTAAACAGTAAGGGCTGACATATGGATTTTATGTAACCACTTTATCGTCACCTTAAACCTGACCATATTCTAACCTGTTTTCTATCGGAAATACTAGACATTCCTGAAACTTGAAAAGCTGCCCGATCCCCCTCGTCCTTATAAGGTCAGGACCTCTTGCTAAATGGGCTGTATCAGGGTCAAATGGGCAATGATAACTTTGGGAGGAGGGACTTCCTGGACTGATGTGGAATATGCTGATTCACCCCTACATTATGGAAGACATTATCATGCAGTTCAATATACTGTAGTTGAGAGGTAACATCATTTGCATTTCTAAATTAGACACGCACTTGGAGTCAGGGAGAAACAAGTCGCCAAACTTTTATCCTCTCTGAACAAATTAGACTTAAGACTTAGATGACCTTTATTGATCCACAGGGGAAATTATTTGGACACAGTAGCTCACGCATCACAATAAATATAATAACAAAGAGCAAAAATATATATACTGTACATTCAAAATAAGCAGCAAAGATAGCAAGAGAATTGTGTCAAATAAGGTACAATTATACAAAAGAACAAGTATCTCAGCAGCATTAAGTATTGCCCGTTGTGGTGGTAGTACCTATTGTTTGTGGTGCTGCTATACACTACTTTAGCTTATTTATGGAGTACTAGTAGTGGTACTAGTTGGTAGGTGTAGTATCTAGTATGTACAGTGTGCAAAACAAAAGTTGTTTATATAGTGGTTTCAGTCTTGTCTTTCAGTATTATTAAGAAGTGTTTTTTTTTTTTTTACTTTTATTTGGGAAGGATTGCATATTTATTGATTTAGTTTTTCCTATTAAGCTAAAGGTTTCTCAAATTTTCCACAATCAAACCTTGACATGGTTGGCTGTGAATGGTTGAATGGCTGGCTTCTTATATGATTTATTGCATGGCATTTACTGTAACCAATGTGACTATATCTTTCATATTTCTGCTAATGCCATGTCCAAACTCTATGACTCCTTCTTATGAGCTTTACAACAGAAGAATTATTTATTTTAGTCTATGACAGAGTCCAGGAAGCGTCTCATGGTTACGTTATACCTGTATGCATTTCAGTGCGGTTTCATGGTAGGGGCTGAGATTTTAAAGGCACATATAATTACTTTACCACATTCACTGTAATATTGTGTAGTGTTTGAAAAAATCTGTCAGTACAAGCTGCCATTGTAGTCGCCAACAGACAGGAACATATAGTAAAAGTAAAGGTAGCTGAAGTGTAGTGATTTGGGTATCCATGTTTGTGGAACCATTAACTGTATGCTGTATCTATGTATTTATGTATGTATGTATGTATGTATGTATTTATATATTAATCTAAAGCAGCAAAATGTCATCACTTTAAAAAACATTTGGTGAAGAAAGAATGACAAATTTTGATGTATGCTTGCAATCATTCTTTTGAAAACTGTTAGCCCACACTGAGTTCAGTATAGGTAGCCCACTAAAGGTTTCTGGTTGTGTTATTGTGGTAAGTATTCTTTTTACATACAACGTAACCTAGAAATAGATCATAGGCCATATAGAAATTAGTGTAACCTGTCAAAGAAACAGCTGTAGGTTACTGAAGAAATTATTAATGAGAAAATGTTAATATAAATGCTCCATGTGTGAAAAAACTATGATAGAAAACTATGGTGAATATAGTTTTCTTCATGTCCCCCATTGATGCATGGTGGTTATTAATGCTGCAGTACGACCATTCCCTTACTTGGCATTTAATGATATGGCAACTTAAATAAATGTCTGCTAGGTATCCATGGAGAATGCCATAGTATATGACTCACATCTTTTATATGTATATATGTCTGAACATGATTTAAGTTCCCCATAAGAGAGATGTACCCTCTCATAAATTCTGACCCATTATAAAATATGTTATATGTTTAAAGAGTACCAGGTTATAGACAATTCAACATTATGAGGTAGAAAAATTTAACTATTCTGTTTAGGCAGCTGGAAATGAAAACACATGAAGAATGCCGTCAAATATTTGAGTGACCAAAGGAATACTTCTGTGTGATTATATCCTTTATGTGAACTGGGAGAGTCCCCATAGAAATACATGTAGCTTGAGGTGCCGAGGCCAAATGGTAAAATTTTATTAACTTATATTTCACCGGTGTTAACACTGCAGGCAGAACAGACTCATATCTACTCACATGACTGCGAGGAATTCAAAGATGGAGTATGTGGATCTCTGTGCCATCAAAGAGAAGACATCAGCCATCTTCTTCACATCAGGACCTGTAGGAGATATGGTGGTGAATGTTTTACACGCTAGTAAAGAATTCTTTTGATTATTTTGTTTTAGATGTCTGTGGAATGTCAGTAATAAATTATGCTGACAACATGCTGGTAAAGATCCAAAAATAGTATAACCTCTTTGGTTCATATTAAAAATCATACAAAGCTTGTATGGCATTCACCCTAAGATTTACAGGTCTGATCTGTGGAGAGCACAATAAAAATGCATGTAGTAGACTAACTAACTCAAGTTTTATCTTTTATTTAATATCAAAAATATAACTAGGCCTATCTATTAACTTCTCCCAGGTGACAATGCAATTTTACACAAGAACACCCTGTTTATTCCATCTCTTAAGGGGGACTTGATAGACTGGATTAACTAGATCCACCAGTAACAAATTATTAATTTTATTGTAGACTTATATCCTATCCCTTACCTTGACAGCTTGTTGATTAGTGAAAACACCACATATTCATATTGTCTATAAATGTTCAAGAAAACAATGCATCAACATCAACATAATAGTGGTTTAGGCTCAGGCCACCATGTCCATCTTCTTTAGATTTTTAGTCAAGAAAAAACTGTTCCCCCATTCTGTGGTGGATTGCTGCCCTCTACAGGATGTGGCATTTACTGCAAATGGTCTGGTAATCTTAGAACATGTATATTCCTTCTATGTAGGCTATCCTTTAAAACCTTGAGCTCTCTCGTACAAACTTATAGTACGAAAGTGTAATCAACTGCTGTAAATAAAATGTGGAGTTTTAAATACTTTTACAAATATCCAAAACGTGATCATTTACATTAGTGACTATGCTCTTGAACTATATTCTCCAACAAAAAATTGCATATACTAACTAGTCTTACCCGCATCTGCATTGCCTGATATAATCGTAAATCTGTGTTGAGAAGCCTGAAAAATCTAACATAGAAAACAGAAAGAAATCGCCCATAGTTTCACAGCAAAGTGAAAAAGTTGTTGTAATGCATTTGGACAGTGGGGGCGCCAGGCACACAGGCAGTAAATCGATAAAACGAAGAAGAGGCTGGCGCAAATATGGCGCTCCGCAGTTTAACATGTTTAGGAAGAAATGCCCTTTATTCTACCCTGTTTGCTCCAAAGCAGGTATACAAACATTGTTTATTTTCTTTGGCCATTATTTGTAGTATTAGTAATATGATTTACGGCCATTGTAATAGCGCAGTTGCCAAAAAGTTCGGTTTACATTTGTGTTGCTGTACCTATTGCTCCATAGCATATTAGCTAACGTCAGCAGAAGGACATACCTGAGGTCTTCTGATTCACATAATGCGAAGATATTGCCTAACTGCTAGTTTCTGATGCCATCACAGCATTCTATTGGCCAATAATATTAATACTAATATTTGGCATCTTAAATGCATATCGTTAAAATGCTGAACTTTGATTAATACCGTGTTAATAATAGAAATGATCAGGTTCAACATTTGTGTATTTACCTTTTGGATATTTTTGCGCAAAGTACTATGTAAAATAGTAAGTCAGTAGGAAGGAGTGAGGCTTTCCCCCATCTGGAAATATGACATACCGGTAACCACATTTTAGAATCTGATTACCATCAATAAGCGATATCGAAAATTTCCCTAACAACGCATTAATTCTGTGTCAGTGGTGCCCTTTCAAAGGTTTAAGTACTGTCCTCTGTGCAGGTCCTGAGGAGCTGTTGGGCGGCTGTGGAGCAGGTGAGAGACTATTATGTAGACTGGAGGATGCTCCGAGATGTGAAGAGGAGACAAATGGCCTTTGATTATGCTGATGAAAGACTGCGGATCAATGCTATCAGAAAAAACACCATCCTGCCAAAGACACTTCAGGTACAAGTCATGATCATGACTGTATTGCACTGCATACAAATAAAATTCCAATCTAAAAAAATGTAAAATAAATTCACTATCTTTCCTTGCTGATTAAGGTGCATTGTGCAACTTTTCTTGGAGAAGGTAGATGGGCTTTGCTAGATTGAGGATGCTTTGAATGTGTAACAGTATAGAATTAAACCTATCTTGATTTTTGGAAAAATACTTGTAAAAACATTAATTCTTAGTATGAGTGGAGTCACATCTCCACAGATTTAACCTGTAACTTTGCCCGATTACGTCATGTGTTTGAGCCCCTGGACAATGATGAGTGTAATCATGAGAACCTTCCAGACAAAGCAATACCATTTCATTAGAGACAAGCATGTGGTGGTGCTGCTCCAGAAAAGTTACATAATTACATGTTTGGATTTTTTTGTTTTGCAGGAGGTGGCAGATAAGGAAATAGCAGCATTACCCAGGGACAGCTGCCCTGTGCGGATACGCAATAGGTGTATAATGACTTCAAGGCCAAGAGGAGTGAAACGAAGGTGGAGACTTAGCCGAATCGTCTTTCGTGATTTAGCTGACCACAACCAGATGTCTGGTATTCTCAGAGCAAGATGGTGATACTACAAATTGTTAAGAGACTTGTTTCTCTCTAACTCATCGTGGTTTATTCAAATGTGGACAGTCAGTGTAATGGTGGGCAATATTATGACCACAGATAAAATGATGATATACTATCCTTTTCTTTGTAAATATATTTTCATTGTTAATAAATATTAATTGAATTTAAATGCAGTAATCTGTAAACTACACTTTTATTTATTGTCCCTGGGAAATATATCCTCTGCATTTGACCCATCCAGTGCCACTGGGGCAGCCTGTCAGAACCAGTGAGCTGTTGCAATTCATCCCTACCTTAGGTAGGAGATTTTACCTGTGGGGCTTGTGTTCAGTTGAGAGAAACATGTAAACTATACACAGACAGTATGAAAGAAGTAGCAAGAATGACAATAGGAGGTTATGGGTGAGGCGTAAACTATTGTACTAAAATTGCCTTCAGTCCAGTTCAAGTTGTTGTGAAAGGCAGCTTTGCAGTTTCTTCTATTATTGGAATCATTATTGAATCATTATTGTGGGAAATAAAATACTTCGATAGACTTTGCGTTTTAAAACATTAGTATGTCTGTTAAAATGAAGACAAAATGCGGTTACTATTTTTTGGGTACATTTTCCTAACATCCTTTAGGTGGCAGTATATGGTTGAGGTACTAGTTGAGGTGCCAAAAGAAACTGAAACTAGAAGGAGACCGGGCGGCGCGTGCGTTGTATTGAAAACAGGACGTTTCATTACCGTCACTAAAATAAAGAAGTATAATGGATCTAACGGAGCAGGTAAAGCGGATTCTGTTTTAATATACTGTGTTTATGACGAGACAAATGAGGTTACTCATGTCCTTTGATCAGAGCGCACGGATGTGTCTGACTGAGAAATGATCCGCTCCAAGCTAGCTTCAAGGTTCTAATTCAGCCAACTCTAGGGTTTTAGGGCAATTCTCATTCACATAACAGTTAGTAGTGAATGATAAATAATAATGATAAAATGACAACCCCATTCTCACTTTGAGTTTTACTTTCAAAATCAACGGGTTTGTGTGAACTGTCATAGTCCCGAGTTGGCTGGAATATTCTAGCAACAACAGAAACGCCGCCAATCAATGAGAGATGTTATGCAAGAAATAAACTAACATTTTAAACTTCAACGACATGCGGATTTTATGAAACCTATAAATGAGCATTGGCGTTAATGTCACGGGGTATGTCCTAATGTGTTTTGGTATATATTCTCACATACTTTAGTGTGCCAGGTGTTTTAAAGCATTAACAGTTAATACAGTGCTCTGCTAATGAATAAAATAATGATAATCTTTTTAGCATGAAACTATGATTTATATTTTTCTGTTGTTGTGCATACTTTCTACTTAAATCAAAATAACACTTTCATTGAAATGTCTGCAATGTAAGATGATTTCCAAATGTTAACGTGCGAACTACGCTATAGCAATAGTGTAGCGCTATGAGAGGCTTCTCAAGAAAATGCAATAAAGCGTTACTATTATTATGAAATAAAGAATGGCTAACAGTAGGTGGAAGTCTTGTTTAAAAAATATTGATGAAACATTTAATACAAACATTTTCCAGACAAATCCTTAATATTTAATGCACTTTTCTAAATGTTCCATTGTACACCTTCTCGTGCAGATCAATCAGTTGGAGGCAGACTTAACAGAACTTGGGTCCCTTTTGGAGAAGGCTGAGAGAAAGAGAGTTAAAGATGTGCTGACACAAGAGATAAAGAAAGTGGAGAAAGATCTCTCAGGCAAAAAACAACAGAAGGAGCAACTTGCCAGAAAAGATGTGAATTCCTCAGCAGCATCTAAAGTGGCATACACAGTCAAAATCACAAACTATGGTATAGTATAATCCTCACATAGTGACATTTTAGGACAGTGTCATGGTTAAAAAAAAATGGCAATAAGAATGTTTCTCTTCTGCAGCGTGGGATCAGTCTGATAAATTTGTGAAAATCTACCTCACACTGAAGGATGTGCACAAGATTCCATCAGAAAATGTTGAAGTCACTTTTACAGAAAGGTAAACTTTTTGAAGAACTAATAATAGGATTTGTTTTGTCAATTTTTGAATAGAATAACTGATACGAGCTATTGAACTGTATTGTACATAGTATGTAAGTACTACATACCTGCTAAAATTAACTGGTGTTTCACAAAAATCTGAGCCACAGCAAATTAATGTGTGGACATTCTGTTGTGTTAATATGATGGCAGCAGGTGGCAGCCTTGTTCCAACGACTACTCTAGATCAAGCAGATTTACACATGGATTTACATTTTAGCTCTATGTTGTGATATTCTACAAAAATAAATTATATTTTGACGAAAGTTATTACCAAAAGGAATGTGATGTCATTAAAAGCTGCCATATCTTTTGTTATGAAACACCAAAGATAACTAACATTGCATTCTGTCTTCAATGATATTTGTTCTTTTTCAGTTCATTTTCTGTGCTGGTAAAGGAACTTGATGGAAAAAACCACCAGATGACCATTCTAAGCTTATTACACCCTATCAATGAGAAGGACAGTTATAAAAAGGTAGGATAAGACCTAATTTAAGATAGATGAGTTACAGTGACAGTTAAGTAATTAAATTAACAATTAGGTGACCAAATAAGATCTGTTTTTCTCTTTAATAGATAAAAACAGACATGCTTCTGATAATGTGCAAGAAACAGTCCACACAAAAGTGGGACTACTTAACAAAAGTGGAAAAGCAGTCGAAAGACAAAGAGTAAGTGAGAGTCCTTGGCATCGTGACATACTGCTTCTAAAGACATGCCCTAACAGGACTTTATGTTCTTGTTGTTCTTCAATAGCAAACCAAAAATGGATGACAATTCAGATCCCAGTGATGGCCTGATGAACATGCTCAAGAAGATTTACGATGAAGGAGACGATGAGATGAAGAGAACAATCAACAAAGCCTGGTCAGAATCCCAGGAGAAGAAAATAAGAGGAGGGGCTCCAGACATGATGGACTTTTGAGCTTGGATCCCACCTCTTCCTCACTGTAACATCAAGTGAGACAATGAGTTGAACATGTTTAGATTAAACCCACTACACCAAGAGTTTATATTGCCTTTACCACATTAGGTCTATCACGAAAACAAATTTTGATGTGCACTACAGTGCAAGTAAATATAGGCGATAAACAATAAAACTGAAAGAAGTTCATAATTCCTCTTCAGCTCAGATCTTATCATATTGCTAATTGCATATTGACCACAAAAAATATTGTTCAGCTTGCATATATTGAACTATAAGTCGATGTAGTAATTATCATGACAGGCCTATACCACACCGATCTATCATTACTTAATATTACGTAATACCTAATATGAACAGGAAGGCATCTTAACTAAATTCATAGACTGAGTGGTATGCATTCCTTTATAGTTGCACTCAAAAGATGCCATTCATGTGTTCTTTCCTTTTCTGTCATTCCTTTAATAGATAAAGGTATTCCTAGAAACATCATTCCAGAAATATCTGAATATATTAATGTGTGCTGTCACCATGGAGGTAGTAGAGTTTGACATAAAATTTCAATACACCTGGCTGTGTAATATGTTCCATAAAAATGTAAATGTAAACTTAAATGTAATGTAAAGTTAATGCCTGACATTACCAATATTCTGTTTGGCTAAACACAGTTGTGTTGTTTCTTTAAAAAAACAAAGCCACATCAAAACTCTGTGAAATAATAAAAGTTGATTAAATTTATAGTGTATATTAAGTGTTTCTTCTTTCTCCAAAAGCAATGTGCTCTGCAAACCTTATTTTTTTGTTGAACGTGACAGCAGGTGGCAGTATTGTTCCAACATCTACATATTCAGATTTACCCAGATACTAGCAGGATACTAGGGCAAAGATAATTTCCACGTTGCACTGTGCATTTTCTTTTAAACCAAACAGATTATGGCTTTTATGTAAGCTGTATGTAAGATGTAACCATTACCAAATGTTTACTGGCAATCCCTCACAGCAGCAATGCTATCTTTAGAACGTCTCATCAAATGATCAAGGGGCATGACTGGAATGAATGGTGAGAATTTGAACCCCATCTGAACTTGCATGCCAGAGTGTGAAGGGGCAGCAAAAATCAAAGTAGACCTTTGATAAAACGTAACATGTCACTATAAGTGGCGTCTTATTATTTATTCTGCACCGCTATGCCCAGAAGGGCGATTCATCAGTGTGATAATCAAGAAACCCACTTGGGAATCAAGATAACCCGTTGTCTGTTTAGTTTCCAGACTACTGTAGTCCTTAAGCCTATCACTTTGGTTAATCAGCGGTACAAAGATGTTTTTTCACCTGAATACGCATTTTTACTGGCACTTTGTTTTCAGTTTAATGTTTTATGATGATGATGCGAACATGTCTGGACTTCCTCCACCAGTGCGCAGCCTGAATCCGCCCCTTCCTCGTGACGTCGTAGCTATAAAGCCATTGACAGTCGTTCCCAGACGCATCAGAGAGATACAGTTGGTTGAGGTGATCGAGGCAGTGCGAACCAACCAACTAGTAACTACTGAAGCCAAAGGGATAAATACGGACAACACTTGACTGACTGACAATAGCACTGCTGTGCTCCATGGATACCGGTTGTTTTTCGGCAGCGCAGCGTATTTCTTGCCACAATATGAATGCGGATTTATTCAAGCCTGCTCCGGAGCGCGGACCCACACAGTCCTCAGCCCCGGCGAAAACGAGTAGAAATAAGGGCGAACAGAACAAACCTGAGGTCGCTCAAGTGATTACGGACCCTAAATCTGGAAGATGCTACAGCAAAGGCAAGCTTTTGGGAAAGGTACGACATATTCTTTTTACGCACGTATTGCTTGCTCAATGTTGAACTATATTTCGCTCAAAAGGCAATATGTTGAATGTATCTGCTTTGCGTGATTCCAGATTTACTGACAGTTGTTATCCAGGTGAGTAGTTAATGCGGGAAAAGGCAGTGACCTCGTGGTAAATGAAGTGATTTCTCCATGCTGTGTGCGCGTCACTGCTGAATGAATCAGTCGCAAGGTGTGCCCATGATTGGCACCACCTCACACGACCATACGATTCATATTTTCATCAATGAAAATTTTGAGTGCCCTTTATATAGACAAAGATGCGTCTAACATACCATTACATCTAGTGTCACAGTTTCATTTATGAGATTGAAGGCTTGGTATCGCATTTTCACGTATGAATCGGGCAACATCAACATGTTGCATTTACATCGACATACTGCATCGGGCACGTAGCCAAGATTGTTCTATGCCCCTGCCGCAGAGCTGGGAACGTCTCAGTCAATTTCACGGTTAATGAATGCAGTAGCCCTGTCTGCTTCATCCCTATGTCCGCAAGCGTTTACGTATAGATGGCAGCTCGAGCTGTACGATAAAACCATAAAACCATAAACACTGTGTTCCATAATGACATTTTGGAAGGTGCAAATGCAGCCCAAGGTTACAAAAGACCCTGTATGCGTTCTGCTCAGTCAGATGGATTCAAAATTTTTCGACCATTTTGGTCTTATGTGTGATACTGTCTGACATGGTGCTTCCAGACTTTTCTGTGTGGATCCCCATCTTGCAGAAGCATTGGGAATCAGAGCTTTTTTTCGATGGGGGGTTAATGCAGGTTTTCGACCTGCTGCATGTGTTGTTGACCAGTTGTTTTTCTTTTAAAGGGTGGCTTTGCAAGATGCTACGAAATGACAGACCTCTCCAACAACAAAATGTACGCAGTTAAGGTGATTCCACAGAGTAGAGTATCCAAGCCACATCAGAGAGACAAGGTACACAAGTGTGCATTATGAATTAATTAATAGTATATTTAAATGGAAGCAGACTAACGTATTATGTTTTCAACAGATCACAAATGAAATCGACTTGCACAGATCCCTCTCACACAAGCATATAGTCAAATTTTCCCATCATTTTGAAGACCAAGACAATATCTACATCTTTCTGGAACTATGCAGCCGAAAGGTGAGCCACCGCAAGATCCCACAGTAGAACATGCCTCCTTTATGTATACATAACCATGCTTAATCTTGCTCAAGTGAACATATATAGGCACTTGGCATGCATAGAGCATAGTACAGTCCCATTCATGGAACTAGATGTGACAGTTTCCCCATTGCCTTGTTTCTCTGCAGTCACTAGCCCACATCTGGAAGGCGAGACACACACTGACAGAACCCGAAGTGCGGTATTACCTCAGACAAATCATATCTGGCCTCAAATACCTCCACAGCAGAGGAATCCTGCATAGAGATTTGAAACTAGGTAAGTACGGAGTGAAAGGCATAGCAGTCCAATGTGTTAACACATGAAAGCATCCCTGGAATCTGCTGTGACTTATGGCCAATATGTGGAATGCTGACAGGACGAATGTTCTCTCTTTCAGGCAACTTCTTTGTCAACGAGAACATGGAGCTACGGTTAGGCGACTTTGGGCTCGCTGCAAAACTAGAAACTGTGGAGCAGCGAAAAAAGTAAGGATTTTTTAAAGAAAAGATTAATTTACCAGTCCACAGATATCAGTTTCCTTCTCTTCCATAGTGCTAATTACGTAAGGTACATTCTTTGTCCTACCTGCCCTTTCCGCTAAGCACCTGACTCAACTGGTTTTAAAGTGGCAGTTGATGATTTTACTTGGAAATTAGATTCAGTACCTATATGAGAAATGATTAATGCTGAAGGAATGCTAATAATACAATTAATGAGTTATTAGACAAAAATAATTAAGTGTGCCTTGTTTTTTCTATAGAACAATCTGTGGTACTCCTAATTATCTGGCCCCAGAGGTTCTCAACAGACAAGGGCACGGCACAGAATCTGATGTCTGGTCACTTGGGTGTGTCATGTAAGTTGGCATTTTTAATAAACTAATATCTGAATAAAACTATGAATTTGTTTGCTGAATTTATATTTTTGTTTTCTTTATAGGTATACTCTCATGTGTGGTAACCCTCCATTCGAGACCCTTGATCTAAAGGAAACCTACAAATGCATTAAAGAAGTGCGATATAACCTTCCGTCCACGCTGTCCCCCTCTGCTCAGAAGCTCATCTCTAGCATCTTACAGAAGAATCCTTGTGACAGACTCACACTTGATCAAATTCTCAACCATGAATTCTTCACCAAAGTAAATACTAATTTTGTATGGATAAATAGCACATTTCACTTCTGATTGTTTCTTTGTTCCCAAATGCTTCCTGGTTATTCCTTGGGTCTCGAACTCAACTTTTTTTTTCTTCCCCTTCAGGGCTACACTCCCGATAAACTCCCTCCCAGCAGCTGTGTGATGGTGCCAGAACTCCACCCGCCAAGTCCTGCCAAGAAATTCCTTACAAAAATGGCCAAGAGTCTATTTGGCAAGAAGAAGGCAAAAGGTAAGCTGAAGCCATGACCACAGTGTCAAGTCTACCATACCACTGTGTCCTGTCCTATTGTCCCCTTGATTGAGTGTGTTAAAGTAATAAAGTTGGTATGTCTATGCTGAATCCATTTTGTTGTTTTGCAGTGGAAAAGATGCCTTGCGAAGACAAAGATGACAAGGACATTTCAAAGCTGGTGTCTGGCATTGTTAAATGTTCCATCAATCGGCAGATCAGCTACAAAACAGTGGGACCCAATGAGGTGTGTGCTTTTTGTTTTTTTGTAGTAGTATCACAAATGAGATGTGTAAAAAAATAGACTGATGCCAAAATGTCACAAAGTGCTCACTGAGTGGGCCATTTTTTTCTATATTTAGAATGAGAACCTGATTGTAGTGAAGCAGGAAGTAAAAAGATGGCAATTAGAATGTTGAACAATATGGTAACCAAAAGTACCTAGACATTTATGTAAATTCATTGTGTATTTGTTGCTGAGGTTAGTCCTGAACTTTTTACTCAGTGTTGC
The DNA here is from genome assembly GCF_026225935.1 of Boleophthalmus pectinirostris. Taxonomy (NCBI): domain Eukaryota; kingdom Metazoa; phylum Chordata; class Actinopteri; order Gobiiformes; family Gobiidae; genus Boleophthalmus; species Boleophthalmus pectinirostris. The sequence continues at coordinate 13,931 of NW_026571051.1, forward strand.
ATTGCAGAGGTGACTGGGGCACAGAAAAAATATGATTACACACAAGTCACTGTATGAAGCTGCTAACTTCTCTTGCATTTCTTTGCCCTTTTTATGCTTCATTTGGCCTAATCCTGTAGAGCTGATGTTTCATGGTTGAAATGCTGGTTTGTGCTATTGATGGAATAAATGTTGACTTGCTCTGCAGGCGCCCTCCCCCGCTGGTCAGCTGGTCAGCTCAGTGCCCCTGGAACAGACCCCTGCTGAGGAAGAATCCAGGAAGTCCATCTCTCGCTCCTTTAAAGGCACCATGGCCAGCAGCTCTGAACGTAAGTTCAAATCCCTCCTGAAAAGCATATAATTGTAGAGTTTCCTCATGCTAACGGGATCACATGTGTTTTTGTCTCTGCAGCATGTGAGGATGTGCTGACTCCTGCAGCTGTCGCTGAAGCGGCCATGAAAGTTCTGAACGGCTGCTTAGCAAACATGCCAGCAGGTACGAAACTCATGAAGCCCAGCCTAACCTGTTTAGTGTGAACTAAAATAATATTTGCACAGTATCGTTTTCTAATATGTCATGTCTATTCTACAGCTACCAGAAACCCACCCTGCCTCTCCAGGCCACAGTCCTTTTTGTGGGTGACCAAATGGGTAGACTACTCTAACAAATATGGCTTTGGATACCAGCTGTCCAACCAAAATATCGGTGTGCTGTTTAATGAAGGAACACACCTCAGCCTCTGTGACCAACGCAAGTATGTGCATTTTTTAACATCTTGTACATTCTTCTTCATGTTTATCATCCTTATTGACTGCTATTCTTTTTCTCAAACAGGACAGTGCATTACTGCTTGACGAACAACAAACACTTCACCTTTGCTGCAAACTCGTTACCAGAGCAGCTCCGCAGCCAGAAACAAATTGTAGAACTTATGGCCAACTACATGGAGCAGAACCTCATGGAGGTAGGTCTTGTTTAGTGAAATGCTGTCATTTAATCAAATCCCTGTTTGGTTCAGTACACTGACGCCACTGTAAATGTTTAGGGTGGTGATCTACACTGTGAGGAACATGTCTCTGGTCCACCTCCACTACTGCTCCAGTGGGTCAAGACTGACCATGCACTTGTGATGCTCTTCAATAATGGCACTCTACAGGTAAGACTCAAATTTATATTTTGTTTAATCTATATTTGTGTGTCTCAACATTTTCATAAACAACCACTATTGTTTTTACAGGTAAACTTCTACACAGACCACACCAAAATAATTCTGTGCAAGTCCTCAGATGACTCGTACCTGCTGACCTACATCAGCCGGGAGCGGGTGTCATACACGTACCCATTGAGTATGCTGAGTGAGCTGGGATGCTCCTCAGAGCTCCGACACAGACTGAGGTATGTGGTGCAGCTGCTGCAGCATCACATGGACGCCTGAGGCTCTCCTTTGTTCTGAGGTGTACCTCAAGGATAGGACTTTGTACTCGAGCAGTCGGACAGTGAGCAATATCTTCACCTGGACTGATGCTTAGGCAGCTCATTATTGCATTGACATGTGAAGGGTCAAAACACACTGCAGACCTCACTTTGGGGATGTTTCCTGAAAGGGTTGTGCCTGGCCAGCTTTTGCCTCTGGTCTTTATACCTGAACTGGCCTAAAATGGATCCCTCACTGACGGATGTCTGATCAAATTCTCTCACTCCAAACCACTGGCTTCTTGGATGGATGCATCAAAAGCAACCAACCAGTCATGTAGCTCCCAGCCTTTCCCAGTACCTTGAGCATGGTTTTCCTGAGGCATCAAACACGAAGACTCTACCATCGCTTGCATCAGATGTGGGATCTCCTTTCAGCAGGACAGCCTTTCCCCACAGTGATATAAGTCCAGCATGGATCTGGAAGAGTTGTCTTAGTGAGCAGATGCTTTGGAAAAGGGCTGTGGTGTGAGAGAAGAGGCCCTCCTACCCTCAGTTGGAAACAAGCCTGTTGGACTTTTGACGCACACACATTCTTGTTCTTTATTTTAAAAGCCTACCATTGCCTCACACTACAACCTCACATGCACCATACCATTCCCAGCCTTTAGTAATATAAACGTCTTACTCGGCTCCATCACTTTTTTAATCAAGGAATTGCTGGTAGTCGAAATAAATAATAAATAAGTTTCACAAAAGCGGTACACAGCAAATGGGCAAAAATGGGATCAACACAATTTTGCACTTTTTACGTTTTCATCCAAACGGCAAGCCATTTATTTTTTTTTTTTACTACCACTCATTTTTATAATTTGTTTTTAGCCTGCTAAGCATCTTAAGTTTTTAAAAGCTTCAGTTTTAAAATCACAGTGCGTTCCAAATGTGTATGCCACGTGTGCTGTTGGTCGGGAATGACAGAGGAGGGAGGGGGTGAGATATAAAGTGCCTTTCGGAGGGATGTCTGTATAGTGCAATAACAACTCTCTGTGAATGTCAAGCTGGATACAAGCGACAGATGGGATTTACAAGCGGGGCCCACTTCTTGTACTGTAAAGAAGTTCTCCCCATAGCACTACACTCATACCCGGTATAAGCTTTTTAGATCGACTGGTATCCTAAATGTATATCCCAGTAATGTCTATATCAGAAAAAAGAAAACATTGTACTCCGTTGTACTGTACTGTAATCCTTATCGGTTTACATTGCTTTTCTTGACCCAGAGTTGTATCCTAAAAACTGTGACCTGGAATGCAAAGTATTACGTACAAGTATTGTGTTTTCAAAAAGCCATCTGCCAATATCAGAAGAGTCTTTATTTTTGGCACATATTGTCTTGTTATTTATTTTTTATTTATACATGTTTTTTATTTATTGTGCAAATGTTTAAAGCGGTCTTGACACAAGGCAATGTTCAATTCCGATCACCTTTTGTATGTAATGTATTCGGGGAAGATGGGATTAAATAAACGTTTACTGAAAGCCAAAAAACATGTTGTTTTGCTCTTACGTGACACAGTGGCCCTGATGGCAGCATGAGTAACTTATGTAAATCGACCATAACGAGATGAATCTAAAGCACATTGTGTGAAACATTAAGATGAGTCTAACACCGAGGACATGTTTTGTTATTGTAGTGAATCATGCTTCAGTAATTCTACAAATGACAGTTAAAGTAGGCAAACCTGCTTAACTTTGGGCTCTTGCCATTTATAGACCTGCATTACCAGTGAATATGAAAGTAGATGTAGTGTTCAACACTTTGTAAATACTTGACATTTTTTACAAATTGTGTCACCTGTTAAACAAGTTCAAATCTATGTCCAACAGAGACGCATGCTTCTGTAATGACGACTCAAGCAGTTGACATGGCATTCATAAGGAAGTTCAGAAATGTAACAAGTTTAACTGGTGGAAAAATTTCTAGTGAAAAGAATATTACCATTAGTATATATTTGTTTTTTTTGTTTGCTGTCAAGCTATACATATTAAAATCAGGATCCATACGTTTCTAACCAAACAGAAGTAATGAGTAATAGTCTCGCTGACTTTGAACAAATACCTGAAATCCAGTTACCTTGTCATGTACCCGTGTTCTTATTAAAGCTATCACTGAAGTTACAACAATTACTACACAATTAGACCTAGTCTTAGACAAACTTTACTGATCCACAAGGGAAATTATTTGGACACAGTAGCTCTCACATTGCAATATAATATTATAACAAAGAGTAACAATATAAATGGTAATGATAAATTCTAAATAAATAGTATAAAGTAGCAAAAACAAGGTGTCAAATAAGGCATGATTATAAAAATGTATATGTACAAGTAAAAATAAAATGAAAATATGCAAAATATAGTGATCACAGATATATATTGTGGCTGTATACAAGAGGTGGGTAAGGACTATAACCAATAACATTGCTGCTACTACTACTACTACTAGAAATATATTTACTACTACAATCATACATACAAATACTACTGACCGCATTCTCATAAGGTTATTACCTCAGAAATATCTCTTAAGAAAATATAAATACTTCAACATGTTTAAAGATCATGTCATACAGCATATTAATTCAATGTTATTTGGCTCAAACTTACAAAAACGATGCCTGGTAATGTGTCACTGAATTAAAATATGAATCAGGAAGGAATTGACAGTGAATATAAATGTAGTATCAGTAGCCACATAAGCTATTCTCATCACCGGGCCTTGTGTGAGCCCATTCAAACTAACCTCCACACAGACAGACTGACAGTGACAGCGCTGAGTTGGCAGTCCCAATGTGACCCCCGCAGAGAGCAGAGAAAGGGGTGAGGGGTGGGGTGTCCTCAAACTTCCCTTCCTCTTCTTCTTCAGGTCAGAATAAATCATAGCAGAGGAGAGACTCATCGTATAGGTTTGCTTTGCTGGAAAACCCAAAAACGCTGATGCCTCAACTTTAATTGCAACGTTCACTTGACTACATCTTGGAGCCAGATTTTTTTACCTCCCAGGTGTAAATGATATGGATGTGAGATAGCACGCTGTCTAGCATACACAGGGAATTTTTCTGTAAATCCAGAGTGATAATAACTGCTAGTAACTGCTTGAAAAGACAAGCACAGAAAAGTAAATGTACCCTAGGCTAGCATGCCATGGAAAAATGTTTTTAATAATTATACTTTACATGGAGAAAGTATAAAAGTATATGTTTTTTGTTTAACCATTTATATATTTATTTTTTCTCCACTAAAAATTGTTAAAGGTCCTATATTACACATTATATTACATATCACACAATTGACTCTATTGACGTGACTTTAAAATTTGACCTATAAGCAATGTTATAATGCTGTCACCTCAAAACATACCTGGATATGTGTTTTGTTTCATTCACACATGTTTGTTTATTATTAGTCTGTCTACATCACCTCGTGATGTCATGTAGTGGTAGTTTTCAAGTTAACAGTTACCTTTTACCTTTAGTTCAATAAAGATTGTCAATGCCAGGGCTGAAATCATCCAAATGAGCCTAAGTTTATGGAGTTTAAAGATTTCCTGTATTACCACATGGCATTACAAGGTGGAACAGAGCATTTTCTGTTTGAGAGAAGGACTCAGCATAAATATGTAGGGTTTGTGTATCAAACAGTATCAAACCTGTATAGATGAAAAACACAATTCCAGGTATGTTTGTGATAAGGAAACAATGTTATACCAGAGATCAGAAAATATCCTAATAAGGGTCCTTTAAAGATTTAAAGAGACACTGAGCAAAATGGCTTAAGACTGGGAATCTGAATTTAGCATGTTTGTTGGTTTGAATGGGAATTATTTTTCATTGTATACATTCAACTGACATAAATTCACAGTCATAATGACGCTTTGACTTTCAACTAATACCTCTAATGAAATCTAGTTTATGTAACACTTTAAGGACAGCATCTGTTTGGGATTTCTGCGAAGAAGACTTAAGTATTAAAATAGTTCCATGACAGGAATGTTATTGAGGGCAGCTGAGAGCAAACCTGGTAGATTGTTCATGATGCCAGTGAAATATGCTGCATTGCTTCAGTAGAGCAGAAAATCAGTAGGTGTTTAGGAGCAGCATCATATCCAGGGCTGTGTACCTCGTGGCCACATGCCAGCTTCACTCAGCAGTTAGCTGGTGATTGCTTTTTCAGCTGCTGTTAGCACAGTCATCATCTTCTTCACACTCTTTCAGTCTCTCTCGTTACCATTTCAATTCATTTCAGGTCCGAGCGCCTCACCTCAGCTTGATTAACTTATAATGATGAAAGATATGGCCCATCCATCACCAGACTGAGGGGTGTATCATTGTAGGGATTCCCACTCTCTGGCATGTCTCAACATATCCCCACCAGCTTTGAAGTACTACTAATTAGTGATGGAATTTTCAGCTCTTACATGGGATCTGAATCTTTATAATCTGCTCATGTCAAAGAGTCACTCAAAAGACTGGCTCTTTTTTATTTATTTATATGACACAAGCTCATGTTTTAAGATGTTTTACCTACAAATTAATCACAGAGAGAAATGACCAAGGCCAAGATTTGTTTAAAATGGTTCAAACAGAGAGTGGGAGTGTTTACCCTTTGAAATTCTACAATTCCAAATAAAATGTTGCACTACAATAACAATTATTTTAACTAACTGTTATTAAGGTGCAAAATATTTTTTATTTCATAGCTCTCATTTGTGTTGCCTACTCTGCTTCTGCACTGATTCTTGTGTTTGTTCTGCGTTAAACGGTATATTTAAAAAATACATAAAAAACTGGAAAGAAAAACATTTGGTTCTTTTTAAAAAATCTGATCTGTATCCAACCGTTCACATCAAGGAACAGTTCAAAAGAGCCATCTATTCATGACCATCACATCACTACTGCTGCTCCTACTGCTATGGATAATACTAGTGCTGGGTTTAAGATGACGTCACAACACTAAGGCATGTAAGGCTAAATCATTTAATAGGGATAGGGCAGGGAAACATTAATATAATATTAATAAGGCTATTTTGTAGTATGGAGTTTATAGGCCTAAGTTACAAAATGGTAATCATATTCATTTGTGCATCAAGCTAACAAGGTAACAGTGACATGCTTTGTATAATAATGATCCTGTTAAACTCACTACTTTCTTTGAATTTTGTTTTAATTATCTAATCATATTGTGCATGTTGGCACTTAAATTTACGATGCTGTGTGGATTTATAGTTTCTGTAGTAAGACTTAATTGGATGGGACATGGACAGAGTGGATTTATGAGCACAACTGCAGGGTGATGTCATGTAACCACAGTGACTGCTCTCATAGTTTCCCGTGGAAGGGCACATCTGTGTGTTTGGGGCTCCCCACGCTTTCAGCTGTAGCGATTTTTATTATAGTTTTGTTGTTATAAATTTGATTTTCACTTGTGTAAGTGTATTATTGCTCAAAATTTCTAAATATACTGAGCATGGTATAAAATCTGGTTGTTATCTGGCCTGTCAACTCCATTCACTTCAAAAAAATAAATAAATAAATAAAATTACAACAGTTCTCTCCATAGACAACAGTAATGACCAATAATAACCAAGGAAAATGTTATTGTCAAAAAAAAATAATAATAAAAAAAAAAAAAAAACATCTTTGTAGTAAACCGACGAAATGTCAACGAGAAAACGTAGAGATGTGAAAAGTAAATACAAGAGCTGTGGAGGAAGCCGAGCTGCTGGGTAACTACTAATAAATACCAATCATTTACTATAGTGTCACAATGCATTTTTGAGATCACTAACTTCAGTACAAACATCTTTAAATCTGTCGGTTTAAAGGTGCACTGTGTAACTTTTCTCTTGGAGGGTCCGCCATTTGCTTGTCTTCATGGAGATATTGTTGCTTTGTCTGAAATGTCCTAAACGTATCCATTTTGCATTTACTCAATAGCATGGGGTTTTATTGACTTTTTATTGACTTAAAAACTTACTGTATTCTTACTGTGAGAGGACTTGCCACTCCATAGATCTGAGATGAAACTTGGTTCTACGGCATCAACTGCTAACTCCGTAGACATAAATACGTGTAATACCATACAGTGGAACATTCCAGTAACATCTACATGGAGAAAGCTGGGGACGGACCCTCTACCAGATAAGTTACACAGTGCACCTTTAACATTCCACAAGCACAACAACATAATACTTGAAATTAAACCCATTTATTCTACCCATTCAGTTTCCCTGCACTAAAGAGTCAATTTTGCTTTCTAAAATAAAACTAAATCACAGTGTTGTTGTAGCCTCTGTTTCATAACCAGATAATAGCCCCAGAACAGTACAGTAACAGTGATGACTCTTATATCACCAGTGAATGGAGAAGTGACGCAGTTAGTGGTGGATGAGGGTAACCCAGTCAGCCTGATCATTTTGTGACTACTCTGGCTGCATTTATCTGTGTGTTTGCCTTGGCTCTGCTCTATCGTGGATGCGGAATTCAGAGCTGATGTCACCGTCTCTTGCCTGAGAGAGAATCCACGCTGCTACTTACGTCAGCCACCACTCCATTCTGCTTTGGTCCAACAGGAAGTGTGTGTGTGTGTGTGTGTGTGTGTGTGTGTGTGTGTGTGTGTGTGTGTGTGTGTGTGTGTGTGTGTGTGTGTGTGTGTGTGTGTGTGTGTGTGTGTGTGTGTGTGTGTGTGTGTGTGTGTGTGTGTGTGTGTGTGTGTGTGTGTGTGTGTGTGAGAAAGTGTGTTCCCTGTTAGGGCCTGACCTCTGCAGCCCATTAGGAGCACAAAGGAGATCCTCATTCACCAACACAGCAGCTCTTCGATCCGCACTGACTGATTGACCACTGCTGTGAACTGTGGGGGAAAGAAACAGGCTTATTATTAGTTAAAGTGGCCTGTAAAATGGTTTAGTAAAGTGCAAGGGAAGTAAAATGTTAGAAAAAAAAACAACATTTGTACTGTAAGCATTCTGAAGGGACCTAAGTTACCTCCATGCATGTACTGTGACCACTTTGATATGTTAAACCAATACTTCTCCTTCTTCATTAACCCCACCACTACTGCTACCATTACTTCTGCAAATATAAAAATATTACTACTTCCTTAAAATATTCTCGGCCTCGTGAACACATTCTAGCACTATGTAGTTAATATGTCACTACTATGACAACTATTTCTACTACTGTTATTCATTCCTACACTACTAAAACTATTGCTTCAGATGTAAATGATCCAAAAATACTGAAAATAATATAATATAAATAGTATAAGTTAGTTTAATCATTACAGAGTATGACATAACTTGTATTTTGGGATCTCTCTTTCACATCTTTCTTGAACACTTGCCAACAGGATGCATTAGTAATTGTTCCCAGGATACATTAAAGTTCCCCTATCTTAGTCAGACATCGTATAAATTTTCTATTCATTACACGTAATCAGAAAGTGAATGAGTCTACCTAGGTCTGTCACCATTAAACATTTTGAAGCATGATATATTGCTACAGAGAAATATTGCAATAAAAGATAATACTGAAACTAGAGATCGACTGATATGTTTTTTGCTTGTTTGTTGGTTTGTTTGTTTTTCTGGCTGATGCTGATTCCAATTGTTGAGAATCCAGAGCAACTGATGGCCAATAAGCTCTGCTGATATATTTTTTTCCATTCAAAACTCATCACAATCCTTTTTTAACCACATACAGAGCTGTGTAGTATTCACTTTTTGGCTTCTTTTTAAAGACAAGGAGGAGATGTGTTTACCTTTTTGACATGTTTTGGCTACTAACTGAAAGCCAAATCCCTGTCCGGACAGTTCTGAATGTACAAAAATGTACAAAAGAAGACAAAACATTTTGGATTAGGGCTGTGTAGTCATGTTTTCACCAGTTATCTCTTTGTGTTCAAATAAAGCGTTATGGGTAAAACAAAATATCGGCCACTGCTGGAGATTTCAGACAAACAGCTAATATACGGCCAACCAATACATATCGATCTACCTGTAATTGAAACTATTTTATGCCACTGACACAAAGCAGGATAATCTCACTAGACTAAATTACATATACGGTATCATTAAAAGGCCTGAGCTGCAACAAATAAATAGCAGAATGAACCAATAATCAGCTAAGTTATTTACTTTCCCCTATATAGCTCTAAAAACATTTTTCCAGCGTTCATATGTTGAACAATAAGTTGATATTGTAATTATCATGACTAGCCCGAGGTCTACCACTATAAACCAGCAACATTACACTAATAGACAATCAATAGAAATAGTTCAAACATTTAATTATAGTGTTGGTAATTTTCAGTCTCCCATATTCTGTTACCCAGACTGCTCCACATTAAAACATGCCCATTCCCTGTTAATTCATGTTCTTTTACATCTTTTGATCCTCCCCTCTCACGCTTTGCTGAGTGTTAGTGTCATTATTCATCATCGCTAATGATCAACCGCGATATCTCCCGCTGTGACAGAAACCAACATAAAACGTCTCAACATAACTGCACCCGGAAGTCTGACATCTGGAAGAACACACACGAGGATGGAGAGAGGGAGAAAAGGGGGAGAGAGTGGGAAAGAAAGGGAGAAAAGGGGGAGAGAAAGGGGAAAGAGAGGAGAAGAGAAGGAGAGTGGGTGAGAGAAGGGGGTGGGGGGTGGGGGTGAAAGAGAGGAAGAGAGGGTGAGAGAGAGAGAACGATGAAGAGGGGAAAGACGCTGAGGGGGGAGGGAGAGGGGTTGGGGGGAACAGTAGAGAGAGAGGAATTCAGGCAGACATCTTAAACTGCTGTCACACTATTTCACTTAATTAGTAACTGGTGTTTTCTCAAGAGCTCTCTCAGTTTCCCCAGCCCCCTCATGTGTATGTAGAGAAGCCATTGTGCTGTAATTCCCCATATGAATTCTAGCCAAGCCTGTAAATAGGAGTTGAGTCTGTAGGCTTTTTTTTTTTACAGGAAGTAATGGTAAAATGTATAGTAGTGGTTGATAATGACAAAAGGACAATAGATAACTTTGGTGGAGGGTCCATCGCATGCTTCTTTCCAAGATTTTGTTGCTTTGCTTGAAATGTTGAACAGTCACAGCACATCTCCATGGAAACAAGCACCAGGCCAAAATACAGGTCAGATCTATGAAGAGGCAACCCTCACTCTCAGTAGGCATGCTTATTTCCATGGTATGTTTTAGCAATAAAAAATATGGATAAATGCCAGATATATACATTTATTGTTATACTGTGGAACATTCCTGGCAAAGCAATATCTGCCCATAGAGAAGCAGGTGGCGCACCCTTTACCAGATAAGTGACATAGTGCACATTTCATGCCTTTTAAATTTGCGTAATCTTTTCATAGTTTATATTTTCCCTACTATAACATGAACCTTAATTTTATTTTTCTTCCTTTTAAATTTTTTTCCGTTTGGTGTTGTAAAACCTAAACATCTTTTATTGTCTATATTTTCTTAGTGGAAGCATTTTTCTGAGTCATTTGAGTTGGCCTGGGCTCTTTCCTTTCCCATGACATGTTGCCACAGCAGCCCATCCTAGTGCATTGTTCAGGGCGGCACATTCATTTCCTGCATTTGGAAATTTTACTGTTTCCCTTCAACTTCTTGA
>NW_026571052.1:0-2991 GCF_026225935.1 Boleophthalmus pectinirostris
TTGATCACCAAAGGGCGACAGACACACACACACGTACCATCAGCTTTGACCATCAGAGGGACACACACACCATCAGCTTTGACCACCAAAGGGACACACACACACACGTACCATCAACTGAGACCACCAGAGGGACACACACGTGCGTACCATCAGCTTGGACCACCAGAGGGCGACAGACACACACACGTACCTTCAGCTTTAACCACCAAAGTGCAACAGACACACCACATGTACCATCAGCTTTGACCACCAGAGGGACACACACACCCACACACACGTATAATCAGCTTTGACCAACAGAGAGACACACACCCACACACAAGTACCATCAGCTTGGACCACCAGAGGGCAACACACACACACACACATACCATCAGCTTTGACCACCAGAGGGCGACAGACACACACACACGTACCATCAGCTTTAACCACCAAAGTGCAACAGACACACACATATACCATCAGCTTTGACCACCAGAGGGACACACACACACGTACCATCAACTGTGACCACCAGAGGGACACACACATACAGACACATACCATCAGCTTTGACCGCCAAAGGAANTGTGTGCGTGTATGTTGTGTGTGCATGTCTGTGTGGTCTTATGTCTGTGTGTCTGTGTGTGTCTGTCTGCATGTTTTCTGTCTTTCGTGTGCGCGTGTGTTTCTTTGTTGCTGTTTGTTTCTGTGTGTGCATTTGTGCATTGGTGCTGTTGTGTGTCTGTTTTGTGTGTGCAGTTTTTTGTGGCGGGTGGATTTTTCTTGTGACGTGCATTTCTGTGTGGGTGGTCGTGTGCACGCGTGTGTCTGTCTGTGTGTGTATCTGTTTCTGTTTGTACGTGTGCATTTCTGTGTGTGCGTGTGTGTGCATGTCTCGGTCTATCTGTGTGTGTTTCTGTGTGTGCGTGCATGTGTGTCTGTCAGTGCGTGTGTTTCTGTGTGTGTGTGTGTGTGTGTGTGTGCGTGTCTGTTGTTGCGTGTGTGTTTCTGTGTGTGCGTGCAGATGTTTCTCTGTGTGTGCGTGTCTGTCTGTGCGTCTGTGTCTGTCTGTGTGCGTTTCTGTGTGTGAGAGCGTGTTTTCGTGTGTGTTTGTGAGTGCGCGTGCATGTGTGTCTGTTTGTGTGTGTTTCTGTCTGTGCGCATGTGTGTTTCTACGTGTCTGTGTGTGTGTGTGCGCGTGTGTCTGTTTTTTTCTCTGCGTGCGTGTGTCTGTGTGTATTTCTGTGTCTGTTTGTGCATGTGTGTTTCTGTGTGCGTGTGTCTGTGTGTGAATGTCTGTGTGTGCGTGTGTCTGTGTGTGCATGGGTGTTTCTGTGTTTGCATGTCTGCTGTGTGTTTGCGTGGGCGTGTGTCCCTCTGGTGGTCAAAGCTGATGGTACATGTGTGTGGTTCTGTTTGTGTGTGCTTCTGTGTGCGTGTCTGTGTGTGTATGTCTGTGTGTGCGTGCGTGTCTGTGCGTTTCTGTGTATACGTGCGTGTTTTTGTGTGCGTGTGTGTCTGTGTGTGCATGTGTCTTTCTGTGCGTGCGTGTGTTTATGCGTATGCGTGTGTCTGTTTCTGTGCGTTTGTTTTTCTGTGTGTGTGTGCATCTGTGTCTGTCTGTGTGTTTCTGTGTGTGCATGTCTGTCTGTGTCTTTCTGTGCGTTTGTTTTTCTGTGTGTGTGTGTGCGCATGTGTTTCTGTGTGTGCGTCTGTGTCTGTCTGTCTGTGTCTCTGTGTGTGCGTGTTTCTGTGTATGCTTGTGTGTTTCTGTGTGTGTGTGTGTGCGCGCGCGTGTGTGTGTCTGTGTCTGTCTGTGTCTGTTTGTGCGTGTGTGTGTGTTTATGTGTGTGTGTGGGCGTGTGTCTGTTTCTGTATGTGTTTCTGTGTTTGCATGTGTGTGTCTGTGTGTGCGAGTGTGTGTCGGTGTGTGCGTGTGTGTTTCTGTGTGTGTGTTTCTGTGTGTGCGTGTCTGTGTGTGCGTGTGTCTGTCTGTGCGTGTGTGTTTCTGTGTGTGTGCGTGTGTGTTTCTGTATGTGTACGTGTGTCTGTCTGTCTGTGCGTGTGTGTTTCTGTGTGTCTGTGCGTGAGTGTGCGTCGGTGTGCGCGTGTGTGTGTCTGTGTCTGTCTGTGTGTGTCTGTGTCTGTTTGTGTGTGTGTGTGTGGGCGTGTGTCTGTTTCTGTGTGTGTTTCTGTGTTTGCATGTGTGTGTCTGTGTGTGCGAGTGTGTGTCGGTGTGTGCGTGTGTGTTTCTTGTGTGTTTCTGTGTGTGCGTGTCTGTCTGTGCATGTGTGTTTCTGTGTGTGCGGCTGTCTGTGCGTGTGTGTTTCTGTGTGTGTGCGTGTGTGTTTCTGTATGTGTACGTGTGTCTGTCTGTCTGTCTGTGAGTGTGTGTTTCTGTGTGTCTGTGCGTGAGTGTGTGTCGGTGTGCGCGTGTGTGTTTCTGTGTGTGTGCGTGTGTCTGTCTGTGCGTGTGTGTTTCTGTGTTTGTGTGTGTGTGTGTGTGTGTGTATCTGTTTCTGTGTGTACGTGTGCATTTCTGTGTGTGCGCGTGCGTTTCTGGGTGTGTGTGCATGTCTCTGTCTATCTGTGTGTGTTTCTGTGTGTGCGTGTGTGTGTGCGTGTGTCTGTTGTTGCGTGTGTGTTTCTGTGTGTGCGTGTGTGTTTCTGTGTGTGCGCGCATGTGTGCACCTGTGTGTTTCTGTGTGTGTGCGTGTCTGTCTGTGCGTCTGTGTCTGTCTGTGTGCGAGAGCGTGTTTCTGTGTGTTTGTGTGTGCGTATGTTTTTGTGTGTGTGCGCGTGCATGTGTGTCTGTTTGTGTGTGTTTCTGTCTGTTTGTGTCTGTGCGCATGTGTGTTTCTATGTGTCTGTGTGTGTGTGCGCGTGCGTGTGTGTCTGTTTGTGCGTCTGTTTTTTTCGCTGCGTGCGTGTGTCTGTTTGTGCATGTGTGCGTATCTGTCTGTGACTGTTCATGTGTGTGTCTGTGTGTGCATGTGTGTCTGTGTG
>NW_026571053.1:0-50000 GCF_026225935.1 Boleophthalmus pectinirostris
TGCATCTCTAAAGATATATCCATGGCCTGAATGGCACACTGTACATTTTTTGTTGTCACAATAAGCTCTAGAACATTGACAAGACAGCACTGACGTCACAGTGCAGTGCCTGTATTCACAGTCCTATACATCCACTACCTGGATACTTATTAAAAGATCTTTCCAGCCAATAGCACTCCGCTGAGAAACAGACACGCAGAGCTATTTTTAAAAACAGGCTTGCGTTTTAGCATACCGTATCACAGACCTGAATCATTTATATGGATTTCTCCTCCTCCTCTCCGCCTCTTGAGCCTCGCTATTGCGTACGTGCGCTGTGATGACGCGTTGGTCAGGTGTCGCCTCTTATAACGGGGGGAGCTGTCCAAGTGCTGAAAACAGAACCGCACCAGAGGAGATGCCATACACCTTCGCGACTGTCTGACCTCCATTGCCAAAGGTAAGACAAATATTAACACGCATTTCAAAGCACATATCGTTAATTAGATTAGATTATTAAAGTCGAGAATGATCTAGGCCAATCCAAACGTGAGCATTCTCATAGAATAGTCAATGTACTATTGGACTATTAGAATACTAATGACTATCACGAAGGACAGATTAAACCGATTGCTTAGATAAATATTGTACTCTACGTTGTTTCGTATATTTAGTCGTGCTGGAAATGGATGCTGCTGTTGCCAGTAACAACCTGCGGTGACTCATCCACCGCTGAATGAATGCGTGAACGCGAAAAGCATAGAGTACAGATTGCGCGTCAAAACAGACGGTCGATCAGGCACGAAAAGAAAACATGTTGTTTGATTCGGTTTCAAGTCTGATTTAGCGACCACAATATGCACACATGTATTATCTGTGTCGGACATGAATGTATTTTTTGCTTCCTTTATTTGGACTCTATGGATCACTGTCTTTATTGAATAAGAAAAATACCTTTTTTAACCGCAGAAAATATTCATAAAATTGTCTCTTTAGGCTATAAAACTACCAAAATGGTGTTTCATAGGCCTGTTCACTGTTACTGATGTTGTGTGTTTGTTTTTGTTTACAGGTAGTCAAAAGCCTATAATGCTGCATTTCCACCACAAGTTGCCCACGGGGGGAGCGGCGCTCCTGCTCGCCGCCCTGCTTTGCGTGAGCGTCGCGCAGGCTGCGTCTCTCCCCCGCCACTACAGGCTGCGAGGCGGGGACGGTGATGTCCAGCCGTCCCCGGATATGATGAAAGCCTTGCAGTACATCGAGAACCTGAAACAACGGAACGAGGGCCGTGGCGAGCCGGCGGACTATGATGAGGTGGAGAAGTTTCGTGTCCTGCTTCAGTTGGCCACACAGCAGCAGCAGGATGAAGCCGCACCGGGCACACTCCAAAGGCAGGACATCACCGCTGAGCAGCTCATGAAAGCTCTGCTCCGCTCTCTGCAGGGAGAACCAAGGAGCAGCCCGCCACCGGCGTGCGCACCGGCACCGCACAAAAGACACGGAAACGCCCGAGAGTGCGCCTGTTGACTACAGCAACACACCCCGGGCGCACAAGAAATACCCTCTAATGTTTGAGGATGAGGAGAATACAGACGCCTCTAAACGGGCCACAGAGGACTTAGATGAGCAGTACACTCCTCAAAGCCTCGCCAACCTGCGATCCATCTTTGATGAACTGGGGCGCATGCCAATGGTACAGAAGAGGACCTTGCAAGGGGAGGACGAAGACCAGGACGAGGACATACTGAGCCTTAGAAGCCAAGCCTATGAGGATGTAGCTGGGGGAGAGGAGTGGGTCCCTGTGGAGGAGAGGGAGGAGACTGAGGAGATGGTGAATAAAAGTCGTGAGGAGGTGGACCGAGCCACAGAACCAGACAGTGAGGAAGAAGAGGAGGTGCAGCGCAGGGCCAACCAGGACCAGGAGGAGGCCGATGATGATACTAAATTAGTGGACTACTATCTGCTCAAAGTGCTGGAAATGAGTGACCAGTCACAGAAAAAGCGAGATGTGGAAGGAGAGCAGAAAAAGAGGTTGATCCGTCCCTCTATTGTGGATCCACGCACAGTCAAAGAGCTGCTAGAGCTCTCCCTGAAGCTCCACGTCCCCCCACAGGACCTCATCGACATGCTTCTCACAGAGGAGCTCCGGAAGCTGCACCGTGACCCCCAGGGCTCCACCCGCTTCTCCACCACCACCGGGCAAACCCCCAAAATCAGATACTTCAGCCGCAGGCTGCCAGTCAAGAGCAAGACACAGCCAGAGGACATGGACAGAGAGGACTTCTTAGACATCATTGGAGTGGAGACCATCAGTAATGAGTACCCAGTGATCCAGCGCCCCATGAAAACTGCTCCATCTTCAGACAGGATCTCTTCACTTCCAGCTTTGAGCTCAGGGCCAGTCAGAATCCCAGCCCCCTCTGGACGCAGAGAGAATCTGTTCCTTTCTGAGCTTAACAAAATGCCACTCAAGCGTCAAACTGACACAGATGATGAAGATGACGATGTTGAAGATGAGGTGACCACGTACCTGGCAGCCAAAATCCTTACAGAATACCCCAACACCATCAACAAGAGAGACACCCAGGCGCAGCTCAAAGGACAGTTCCCTTATGAGCTTTACGAGAAGGCCATGAAGGACTATTTAGATCAAAATGAAAAGAGACCAGTGGCCAAAAGGGAGACCGAAGTCACAGCTACTGAAAATGTAAACCCCACAGAAATGCAAAAAGACGCCCCATTTGACAAGACACAAGCTCCTCAAACCACCAACGAAGAGGGAGAGAATAAGGAGAAAGTGGTGGCAGGAATGTAAATTTAAGGTTTGGAGATCAGACGCACGTGTTTAAGGTTTTAGTATTTATACCGTCTTAAAATAAGTTTGGTGGATGTGATCTAGTTTACAGATTTCTATTCTAATAAGTTTATGGTATTATACTGGTATTATATCTACCCTAATGAAAAAGAACTATAGCAATTTTACCTTTGTAAAATATATAAATATATCAAAGTCCCTATACTTGCTGCAGGAATGTTCCAGACAGATCATGAGATTTAAAGGTACAATCTATAGAATACAACTAGTTTGGTCTGTGCCTGTCATTGCCAAATCTAAACACCAATGTATATGAAACCCAAAGTGACGTTTGTGATGTTGTTTGTTTACATATATGGTGTTTGTAAACAGAAAACTGGCCTATATTTTCAAATATAATCTACAGAGTAACAATAATATTTTTCATGTGTGTCAAGATTATGTACTCAGTAAAATGCTGCCTGGGCCTTTCAAACTAAAGCTAAAGCTATTCCACCTTTTGAGACGCTAAGGTGTACAACAAAGTATCTTGAGAAGAAAAGATGTGGAGCAGAGAACAAATGTCTAATTCAGGGTGAAATTATTGTTCTGAATATCTGAGTTTTATTATGAGACCGTCGCCTGCCTTCCAACCCTTTCATACTGCATCATGTTGGCCTAACAGTGGTTGTGCTCTGTGCGCTCATTTTTAAACCATTTTGTACATGTTCAATAATGTGTATTGAATCACAGAAGAATAAAGCATCAGCGGTATTATTTTTCTCCTTGCTGGGTTCAGTTGCCTTATTAAAACTAGTACAGCAAACATCAACAAGGATCAAGAATAGGACCAACAAACATATCAAACTACATTATTTTAATTTAGAGCTACAACATATCAAAATTGCACATTACAATATCCTCACACCCACTCTAGCAAACTGCAGAGTACACACACTACTGACACTTCAACTGCAAATATTTTCTATAATTAAAAAATTAGACAGCATAATTATCCTTAGAAAAAGATGTGCTAGGATTTCCATTTCCCTTATATTGTAGTGGTTTAATAAACACATCACATCTTTATAAATAGCCTTGGTGTAATTACAAAAACTCTAAATCTAATTCCACTTTATCTTCCCTGAACAAGCAAATTCTAAACTGTGCATTCTGTATAAAAACAATTAAATTATTACCTTGAACAAGCAATGTTTTAGGCAGAATATATGCAAATGATCATAATTCCTCTTTAAAAATAATTTCCATTCCAAATATATTTTTTACAGTACATTTTAGCTCTTTATATCAAAGGTCCATGATTCCACGGTCAGAATGCAGGCTTGCTCATATACTCCTCCATGGTCTGAGAAAATGGACAGAGAAAACACAGAAAGATGATTGATAATTGACATTTTGGTTAATATATGGATAATTAATATTCAGAACCACTACATGCCCCACCTGCTGAGAAAACTAACACACACCGACACAAGCAAAGCATCTAACCTTTCTGTCCAAATTCACGGTCATCCAAACAGCTCCACCTCATACCACTCATTGTTGTCATCCTGAAGTGATAATGGTCAGAATGAATGCGAGGCTACGCAGCACAGTACGTACCCCAGCTCTAAGTATTAGTAAGCCTTATCACAACAAGCCACAAAACAAGCAACACCCAGTTTTATACGCTATACTGTACCACACACACACACATACACATACACACACTCTACATATGAGAAGGGCTAAATCTAGGAATATAAGCCAATGGTGAAGTCTGTCTCTCGCTCGCTTATTATAACTTTGGCAGAGGGAGAGAGAGATGCACCAGAAAGACAAAGCAAAAGAGTCAAAACAACAGCTACAAACCACTTAGCTATGAGGAGGCCAAGACACAAACACCACGGAGTGAACAGTCCCATTGTTAATTGATCTCATTACGCCACTTGTTTGCTACAATGGTTACATGCCACACACATAGTCAAACTAGCCAATAAGATGGCCCATGTGAGTCAGGAAGACCCCCACAGTCCTTATTTCCAGTCAGATGCAGTATATTTTCATCAAAAGACATCCCCAAATTTCAAAATGTTTGGACACAGTAAAATGTGCAATCATTATGTAATAGTGTATAGTTTCAGTGAAGCACTTGCAAAAGACAGCCCACAGTGCAGTTGGTTGGATCATGCCCATTCTGTAAGGCAATCCTGCTAATTTAGGTCTCCTATGAACCCAATAGCAGCTCAGTTATGAAAAATCATTGTCATTTGGGTCACAATTGATATGTGTAGCCATATTATCCAGAAAAGATTATAATAACTTGAATACTACAATTGCACACAGGCACGCACGCGCACACACGCACACACAAACACTTGGTGGAAACAACAACACCAATCAAGTAAATACTATGAGATTAATCTTTCATCCAAATTTGGTTTTAAAGATGTTTTAAACTTCTGAATATTACTGTAATGCCATTATGGGGACCGATAGGGCGTCCTTGGCATATTTTCTTACTGATAAGTTGTCCCTGACCTTAAAAAGTTAAACTACAGTGATTTTCACATTTTTATATTGACTGAATGAGTAATTGTAATCACAGTAAAAATGTTAGATTTATTGCAATACCCAATAGTAAAACACCTTTACTATGCAAAAAATATGATTTGTCTGAATGGCTCAACTTATGGTCAGCTCACCTGGTACACATATTTTATCAACTGCACTTCTTTGTCACCTGTTTAAATGCACATTTTAAGGTGTCCCACCCATTTTGGATTTGGTTGGTGCAATACTGATGACACACCACCACCAAAGCCTTGTATTACTCACCTCTTGTAACATATCAGAGTTTTCAATGCACCGGTTTATGGTCTGTTTGGAAGTTTCCTGTACTTCTCCGCCCATTAGAAATTCATCGAGGATAAAATAGGCTTTCTCAAAGTTAAAGATTATGTCCAGCTCACACACCTGAGAGAAGGCAATATTAGACATTTTAGGCTTTGTTGCTTTTCCTTTTGTCACAAAAACGTAGTTAACTATTAATAATCAATTACTAATTTTCTTATATTACAACACAAATGTAAAAAAGTGTAATACATTGCCAAAGTATTTGTCAAGCAGCTCCACATAGCGATGGATGACTTCCAGAGCCAATAGCTCATTCTCTTCGCTTTCCACACCCAAGCAGAAATACAAGCTGGCATACCTTCAGAAAAAGACATTTCATATCTAAGCATCAATCGGGTACAATGACAGCATAAATACATAGTTCAAATTGGGGATAACCTGCCTCTTATAAATAATTTTCAAGTCTTTCCAGTGTAAGAAGTTACATGATCGTGGTTGCCGTGCCAACACCATGGTAGTCATATCTCTGATTATCTTTTTCTTCTCTCGCTCAGTCAGAGGCGTGTACCATTTCTGTAGACGAAGCTTCCCTTGGCGACTGAAGAGGAGCAGGAAGCGCATCTATTATAACAGACAAAGAGCAGGTCAGTGGGGGCAATTTGCAATGTACAGGTAATAATAAGTAGCCTATATCAAGTCCATTATTAGCTGAGTATGCATGCATACAACCCCGGGCTAAGGTGAAACTTGGGGTCGTGGTATATTAAAGAGTAACTAAAACAACCTTATGAGCTTCAACAACCAAGAAAGGTTAAACTGGCAATAAGTGAGAAAGTCAAAGGGAAAGTGGGCCAGCACTGTCACCAAATACTGGCAGAGTTACATTTACAGATGTACCAAAAAGTTTTTGTATATTAGTATGACCAGACGGGGAGACAGGGTTTCAAACAGTGGTTTAGTTTAAGAGGTGACAGGCACCTCCGATGATTTTTTAAACATGTGCTATTTTTAGAATCAGTAAAGACAGTGTGTGTATTTTAAAATAAATTAAAGCTGGGGTAAGTAGATCTTGAAAGCATTTAATTTTACAGTTTTTATAGTACTTGCCAATGAACAACATTTATGAAGAATGCTATTGTGTTATGTCAAGACATCCCAAGTTCATTCAAGTTTCCAACAGAAAACTAGCCTACAAACAGAGCCATAGGCTACAGGCCCTACTCTAAAACAATGTACAGGCCCTGCAGTGCAAATTATTTCTGGTATTCCAGGTCAGACGGCCTGAAAGAAAAAACAAACAAAAAAACACCAGTGCCATGAACACTCTAACCCGGAAAGTGACGAAACCTGTTTGACTGCCGTTAAAGAAATATCACCTTGCTGCTCACCAGCGGGATCGGGCTTCACTATCTGCTGAGGCGACTAATGTAAACGCCAATGTAAACTTGATAGCCTGCCACTGTAATTAATAGAATTAGATCTTAGGTATACTTGAAGCTATTTGGTGAGGTCCATTTTAACTACCTGTCAACAGGTGCAACAGGTAAATGACCGAGGCAGCATTGCGCATAGGAAGCGAAATTACGCATATTTAAAACACTTACCATCTTGGCGCAGAGAAATAAAAAAAAAAAAAAAACTTGGTACAAAATAATAAGAATAAGAAGTTAAAACCCTCACAAAGGGTCGAATGAACCAACAGAAAACATATCTGTCCACCGTCGCCAGCGCTCGGTGTGAAAGTTCATAAACTCCGCCCTCCCGCGGATGCACAATGTGGACAGGAAACGCAGCATCAACTGAACCTACGCCTACAAGTTTGTGCTTTAATTTACCGTAACTGCACATACTTTGCCCATATTAACATACGCAGGGTATATACACGACTCCAGTAAGAAAATATAATAATGAACAAGATCCTAGTAGTAAGTGTGGGTGTTGTTCCAGTTTGCCGCAAGTAGAGAGCAGCACTGAGGCGCCCTTCCCTGTTTCCTTCTTCTACATACAGTCTATGGTTTAGAGGCTGTCCAGAAGACGTCTGCTGCAAGTGTCTCTAACAAGGTTTTTAATGTCTCTTTTCCGCAATACTGTGTGGTTTCTCAATGGCATTCAACATTACACAAGGTTAGTACATCATTGATTTACCTTTTAACCAGGCTACTGAACTAAATTCCAATACGTCTAATATCTGAATATTTTGGGAGATTGTACCATTGTGTAGAAATGCAATATACTAATATAACATACGTTGTAACTATTGTGGCCTGTCACAACATCAGCTGTCAAAGGAGACAGCTGAGGTTAAAGTTTGGTATTGACAATTTAATAATCTGATTTTATTGCTGAAACAAAAATGCAATAAACAATAATAAGGTGTATAGTGTACTGTAAATGTATTTCTATGTTGTCATTTTGTACATGGTTATCAACACTCTTTTGTTTTAAAGAGAGGCTTATGAGGCTGCATCAAGACATTTTGATCCCCATGATATGGATGTGGCAGTTGTGGGAAGATCCTTTATGATCACAGGAGCCAACAGTGGTATTGGAAGAGTGACTGCCATGGCAATAGCAAAGAAAGGTGCGCAGTTAAAAGATTTAGAATTTACAGGAGTATGAAAACAAAATGTTTTGTTTGAACTTCGTTGTTGGTCAGGTGGGACTGTACACATGGTATGCAGGAACCCAGACAAAGCTGAGGAGGCCAGAGCTGATATCATCAGGGAGTCTGGAAACTCAGTGAGTGTGAACTGGATCTGTAGCCCAGTGTCTAATAGGACCATTTAAAATATGTAAAAAAAATAAATAAATTTAAAAAAGCAAATTTTTTAATATTTATATATATTAAATATTTTATATTTTATATATTCAATATTTTAAAATCTCCTAAAATGTATTAAAATGTATTTTCAGGAAGTGCATGTCCACATTGTAGATTTGTCAGAGACACGAAAACTGTGGGAGTTTGCAGAAGCGTTTAGAAAGCAATATGCCACCCTAAATGTCTTAGTGAGTATGCCATTATCATACACTGAGCTGTTATGTTACTATAACAAACTAAATATTTGTGTTATGTTCTTTGGCAGATAAACAATGCAGGATGCATGTTGTACAAGAGAGAGCTAAATGCTGATGGACTGGAGAAGAGTTTCGCCACAAACACGATGGGTGAGAGCAAAGACTTAACTCAGATGTCCAGGGTCAGACTAATGTCATGACTGTGATCTTTGTCTGTGTCTCCAGCGGTATATGTGCTCACTCGGACCCTCATACCCCTTCTGCAGAAGAGCAGGGATCCAAGGGTGGTATGGTCAGACACAGAAACAATCCTGTGCACTGCAACACAATGGCACAATTGTCTATTCATTTGTGACTCCGGTTCTCCACAATTGTTAGATCACAGTGTCCTCAGGCGGTATGCTTGTTCAGAAACTCAAAACTGATGACTTGCAGTCAGAGAACCGTCACTTTGATGGAATTATGGTCTATGCGCAAAATAAGGTAAAAGTATATTCTAATGCTGCTGTTTACTATGCACTCATCATGAGCCAAGTGTTGTTTCGCTTTAAGAGACAGCAGGTGGTGCTAACAAGGCAGTGGGCCAAAGCTAACCCTGCCATACACTTCTCTGTGATGCATCCAGGCTGGGTGGATTCTCCAGGTACTATCAGACAAAGAGTGTGGTTTGAAAATGTGAAAAGTGTAACCATTTGTGGTGTGTAGCTGTGTCTACTTCAATGCCGGAGTTTCACAAGATGATGGCGGGGAGGCTGCGCACTGTGGAGCAGGGGGCGGATACTGTAGTTTGGCTGGCTTTGTGCCGAGCTGCTTCAAGAACTCGTAGTGGGCAGTTCCTTCAAGGTGACCAGACCCATTCTGTGGATTACTTTCTTCTCTGTTTTTACAAACAGATCCATATATTCTTTACACTGTTTTGTAGATCGTAAACCCGTTCCTGTACACTTGCCTCTGGCTTGGACTCACAGCTCTTCAGAGGATATTCAGAGTTTCATGTCACAAATGGAAGCTCTGGCCAATGCCATACAATCAAAAAGGCCAGATGTACTCCCCAACAGCTCTCCTGATTTTACCAGTCCTTTACTGGTTTGAACTGATAAGCCTTGGTGTAATTTTGATATTTAATTTCAAATACCTGCCATTAACTTAATAGGCGTCATAATAATAATAATAATAATAATAATAATGATATAGAATGCTGTATGTTTTAGACCTGATTAAATATATACTTAAGAAAAGCTTCTGACATTACCATTTTGTGCATTGATCTGAACTGACTTAAGTTTTTGACATTCTGTTCCATTCAAAAAACTGAGTTACTGGCCGATGTGTCCAATGTCCATAGAGAAGCATTAGCAAAAAACTTGATTAGCTGCTGGGTCACTACTGGTAAAACATATCAGACTAATACAGAATACTTTTGATTGAACGCTAAGTTCACCACTTTTCATCTTGCAATCTTGTTTGAACTGAAATTTCTCTTCAGATCATTCATCTCATCTTGCTGCCCAGGAGTCTAACCTAAGACAGCTGGACTGCTGTGCCACTGTGTTGTCCAGATTTTACCAAAAGTATCATCAATACCAAGTATAGAGGAAAGACCATTATGCAAAAAGCATTAAGTTACAATTCACATTTGTGTGTTTTGTGACAATTAACATTTGCTGTTTTAATAATTGTATTTATTATTACTGAAACAAAATAATATGTGGTGCATTCACATTTTTCCCCAAGGATTTGTCAGTAACTTCTCTATCAGGGTAAAACAGTGAAAAGTGAAGAAATTCACAGGGAAGACCTAATTAAAAATCATTGGGAGATTTTTGTGTGCAGTTTATTCCCCATTCAAGTGTCTTTGCGGTGTTTAAAAGTTGTCGTCAGCATTTGTCTTCAAAAGTAATCTTCCAGTTGATGGAAAACAGCAGTCCAAATAAAACAAATTCCATTTCCAGTCTCATATCTCCTTTTATCAGTAGAAGTGTCTCTATGCAACGTAGGTGTATACTTTACGATCCTCTGGTGTTCTTGCCAAGTATTCTCTTTCTATTAGTCCTTCAATACGCTTTTTTATAACCACGGGACTGGGGAGGAAACGGGCCCGGAGCTGCTGAGTCACCTGTTAACACAACCACACACAAAGCTGTTAAACAAGAAATCAACTAAACTAAAATTAAAATAACTATAAAATAAATTTCTACCTCTGCAACCAAGACATTATGCTGCATCTTCTTCCGTGACTTCATAATTCGGACTATGGCAGCTTCAATTTCATGTTTTCTGTCATCATCCACTTTTTGTCGAGTTTCTTTCCGTTCAGGATCAGATTCCCCTTGTTTAGCAGCAACTTAAGCAAAAAAAAAAAAAGTAAAACATAAAAATGTATGTGCAATTTCCACTCACTTTAAAACATATCTAATTATATTGCACTGTCTTGAAATGTTGAATTATATTTGAATACAGACCTGTTTGAATTTTGACTCTGTGCAGCTTAGAAGTAAACTGATCATTAACTGTAAACACATGGCCATTTTCAATCTCCTTGGACTTGGGCTCCTTGGTGAGGATTCTTTGCGTGGGCTTTCCACAGGCTAAAGATTGTAACGCTCGCACCAACTCTCGCTCTGGGATATCAGTCTCCTGTTGGATTTCCTGTTAACAATCAAAAAGTAAGATAGTGTAAGTACATTTTATGTAGAAGTTTGTATTAGCTTGAAGACTCTGCACTCACCTCAAATGTGCACTTTTCTCTGTTATTAAAAAGCATAAGGATCGTCATCTGGAAGGTGGAGACTTGCAGTATGTGCTTGCGGGTGTTGGAGCCTGTGACCTGAGCACCACCAACACCCAGCTCAGAACCATCCTCCTGTGCAGGGTTTGAAAAGCACAATTAAGGCTTGTCTAAATCAATATAAAATATAAAAACAAATCCATTTCTAATTTTTCTGAAAATAAAGTAGAGCTGTGCCTACCTTTTTAACTACACCATAAAATGTTGCATTTAGGTCTGCGCCACCCATGTGGTGCTGCAATGTGAGCTGTCGACCACTGTGCTTAGCGAGGTAAAACCTATAAAACAGAATGCATCAAGCCTCTATTTCACTTATAGATTAGATAAAATCAAAGCCTCACCTTCTGAAGACTTCAAAGGCATGTCTGGGAGCAGGGGGGATGTTGCATTTAGGAGTTGCTGACTGAGTGGGCCAATAGCCAGTTGTGAGAACTCTTACTATAAGGTCCACTCCACTCAGAGATGCCTGAAAAATGTTAATACATATCATTTACATAAATGTTGATTGATTAGTTTTAGTCTGGTCCTTCATCTTACTGATGTAGTCTGAATGTGCTGCCTGAATTCATCCATTGTAGTGTTTGAGATGCTCATGTCTCGGAACATTCCTTCCAGTTTTGAGGTGAACTGACAGCCACATTCTGTCTGTAAGACAGCAAGCAAAATTTGTTCAAGTGTGGGGAAAAATGTAATTTAGAGTACATATGTAGTCTAAAGCTTTTACCTTGAGCTTAGAAATCATATTTTTTTCAGAGTCATCTGACACACTCTTGTTGCTCAAAAGCCTCCGGCCAAGATGCTGCTTGTAGTACCTTTCAAACACATCTTTTTCTTGCATGAACCTAAACAACACCATGGCTTTGTCAAGAATTGACTCCACCTCCTGTTCTGTCAGCTACCCGAGAATGAACCACATTTCATTAGTTGCAAATTTTTATACAAAACAATCACATTTGTAATTTATTAGATGGTAACATACCCCTTTGACTCCCTTCTTGAGCTTGTCATCAATAAAAAGTGATAAATACTCTGGTGAGCGAGAGTTGAGGTTGAGGAAATACTCAAAATCTCCAGCAATTGTTTGTTTGAAGAGTCTATCGTTGTTGAAGGACTCGAGAAGAAAGCGGTCAAACCTTGTCTTCAGATCTAACAAACCCTGTTAGACATAAAACATATTTTTAAACATTTACAGCTAAGTTGCTGCAAAAAATAATGTGCAATTCTGCTCAAAGAAGTATTGTTGTCTACCTGGATATAGTCCACAGGGTTCTTGCTTTCTCCTTCTTCTGACACAAGTGCTTTGCCTTGTTCTCTTAAGTATGCACTCATACACTCACACATTGTTTTCAGACCATTTGGCACACGGCTGAATAACTTGTACATGCACGCCAAGTCTAAAACAAAAGAAAACAAAACAAAACATTGCCAAATTAAGTGAAAAATAATTGCATAATCACATTCGTTTGATAAGTTAAAATTTGTAATTATTTTCATTCCAAATGCTTTATTTACCTTCCGTCTTCCCATTTTTGAGCATATGTACAAGCCCAGAGTTTTCCATTTCCACAATGGTTTTCATGTGTTTTGAAATGAGCTCTCGTTCAACCACTTTGACAATGGGCTCCTCTGTGGACTTGTCCAAGCAATGCATAACCCGCTCAATCTCCTCATTTATTCTGGCCTCAACTTTCTTTATGTACACACTGGCACTGTTTTCAGCCAAGAACTTTTGGCTCTCCATCTAGTTGTACACATTTTAATATTTTAGTTTTCATATTTTAGAAAAGCAGAGGGAAAATGGAGTGAGTTCTGGGGTTTCACCTGAAAGAACTCTGCAGACATATCTAAGAATGGGCCTTCAAAGTCCTCCTCATATACCGTTCTTCCA
The DNA here is from genome assembly GCF_026225935.1 of Boleophthalmus pectinirostris. Lineage (NCBI taxonomy): Eukaryota > Metazoa > Chordata > Actinopteri > Gobiiformes > Gobiidae > Boleophthalmus > Boleophthalmus pectinirostris. The sequence goes on from NW_026571053.1 coordinate 13,324, forward strand.
TCCAAGCCAAGGATCATCAACATCTGACAAGCATTCCTAATGGCACCCCTACAATGTAACACAAATATTTATTTAACTCACCTTTATGTACAGCATGTATATTATTATGTATTAAGTCAGAACAATACTAGAACAAGGTTAGAATGGACTACCTGTCAACAACTTCTCCCTTTCTCTCACGTGCAATCATGTCCAATAAAGTCTGTTGAAGATGGTCTCGAATGCAGCCATAGCGCACAACCTGATCTCTGAATATGATCAGGCCCAGATTGTACACATTCTCCACATTATTTTGTTGAACATAAACACGGTCCTGAATTTAAAAAGAAAAACAAGAAAGACAATAAAAGTTAGTAGTAATATTCCTGAAGGCATCGATATAAAATGTTTGACACAATATCCAGGTCCAAATATCTAGGTTATTTTGGTGATTCTTGGTCAAACAAGAAAGAAATACAAGCACAAAGGTTCTTTGTTATACATGACACAGTTCAAGTAAGATGCTTTTGAGCAATGACTACAACTACTAATGCTAAAAAGATTTTACACAAATATTTGAACAGTAACACCAATCCATTTTAAGAGACTTTAAACTTTTCTGCCAGCAAAACAATATATAATTTGTTTGTCGTAAAATATTTACTGCTCGTTACCTACCATGTACATCAAAATGTCTCTGATCATAACCATTGCAGTCTGATGGTCATTCCAAGCTTGGTTCAATGTTTGCAGAAAATTATTATTTAAAGAATTAAGAACATCCTCCCTAACCTAAAAATTACACAGATAAATACATGGTTAATTCCAAATTAAAATATCCTTATTATAACCAATACTAATATTATTAAAGTCTACTTACTTTGGTGATGAGATGCTCTGTTACAACCTCCCGTAGACCAGTGTAGAGCTTTTCCCCATGTTTGTGGAGAACCATGGTATAGGCATTCCTGTACAGCTCCTCAAAACTCAGCCCACTGTTGTTCTTACGCTGGATCTCTTGGATGGCATTTTTGAGAAGATCCCATATATTGTTCACATACTTCTCATCCATGGTCATCTATGAAATAGAAAGTTTTAAAGTATTAGCTGGCTGGATTGGCAAATACACACAATCATGCAATAATACCCTGCTAACTGAAAAAACTTAACTGGTGTCATTCAGTATTTAGGTGATGTCGCATTGCTAGATGGAGGTTTAAAAAAAAAAACACTGATTGTTTTTAGTGACTAGGCAACAAATTCTTGCTTGCCCATCCATCATCACAACATATCAAGAGTGCTGAGAGTGGGATTTGAAACGTAATGAAATAAGTCTTTTGTAACAACAGTTTACATTATGTAACAAGACTGGAAGATTAGTACAATCATTCAGAGTGGTCAATTATACTCTTATTGCATACACTTTTTCACCGTTTTATACTATTCAGAGCTATATCTATCTCTCCATCTATACACACACACACACACACGCACACACGCGCGCACACACACGCACACACGCACACACGCACACACACGCACACACACACACGTACACACGTACATTTATAGCAAGTTGACAGCTGCTGCTGCTACACCAACAACTACAATGACAAACAACAGTCTCTGTGGGTCTATACATCACAGTATAATGTAGAGTACATTGACTTATTTGCGGTGATACACATATCAGCTAATGCAAAAAACAAAGAAACATTTGCGTTGCCATAGAGCAGTGGTGGGAGCAACTTATCTTGTCAAGTAAGCTAGCCTTTCGGGCCTGCTAATGTTAACCAAGCTTCATCCACTATCCTATCCACGACCGTGTTTGAAAAAAATAACTAAACATCTGTAAACTAGATGACAAAGAACAGTGCCATTTTCATTTGGTGAAGCTGAAGTGTGGCAGAATCCGCATATGTTTAAAAAAATAGCTTGGAAAGCAACTTAACTCTTGTTTTTTTCTCGTTGGAGAGGCTAGCTGGGGCACTTGCTAGCATTCAATATAAAATTCCACTAACAATTTCAAAAATATGATCTTTAACTCTGTACAGATACAATAAATACTCACGGGAAACGCTCGTATCCTCATCTTGGTGTCCTTTTTGGTGCCGCCTTTTAGGTTGGACATGATTAGTTTATAAGTAAAGCTTCCAAATTAGCTTGAAGACTACATTAAAAGCGTTTTCTAGTGTGTTATTCACGCCAGGACTAGGGCAAGACACTCGACAACCTGCCCTGTGGCAATTAGGTCGGTCCGCAGTGTTGTTGTTGTCACTCGATTTGAGCTTTCTGGTTTGTGGCTAGTCTGCTTATGCTAGCTAGTGAGCGGCGGTGATGGCGGATGGGCATGGTTCATGGTTCATGGTTCCTCTGCGCTAGGCTCTGATCTCGCGACAGCCACAAGCCCACGGACAGGTGCATGCCACAGGTACAGACCACAGACTGTATGCTACAAACACAACGGTAAGAAGGGAGTCATATGCCAAACCTCTGAGTCATAGTCATATTTTTTTTACAAGATGTGATAAAAAATCAAGGCACCGAAACAGTAAAAAACAGCAAAACAGGTTAAACCTTTAATTGGCGTAATTATATGTTTAGCGAACGTTGATGTTTTCTGTGCTAGAGTTGCACAAATGGCGCGTGACCCCACGTGTTTATTTTACAATATAGTTTAAACTTTCAGATAAAGTTTATAATGAGATATACCAGTAGAATGTATTATTATTAGTTTATTAAACTGTGCTCCAGTAAATTCACTTTCTGTATTCCCTTGTCCAGGTGCAGGCCAATGATCGGAAGATCAGGTATCATCTTATTGTCATCGCCACATTCCCTGCAATGTAAGGAAGAAGCAAAAAGGCACTCTATTAATGCAGTAATACATTACTACAAAGGCTTCGCCATATCATTTCAAACTTAGAAGGTATAGCCTTAAATTTACCTTTACATTTTGTTGCCACAAAGGAGGCCGATACATTCTTTCTGAGATGTTTCCCAGCTCTTTTCCTCAGGCCCAGATTTTCCAACTGTAGTTTTCTGATTTCAGACTTCATTGTGTCAATCTCCTGGATATCTCTTTGTTCACTATCCATCTTACCGATTACACACATAATTTACTTTACCGGCCCATATCTTCTAATTAAGACTTATGACTTATGACATCAACTATACAAAGCTCTCTGTGCAAAAGTATATTAAATATATAAGTATATAGTATATTAAGTATATAAGTATATAGTTGTATATGAAGATTAAAATTCAAACTTTCCTCTATAAATTAGAACTTAAATTAGAAAGACTTTTTAATTTGAAAATGTGACTAAAAGTGGTATTTCTGTCCAGAGGTTCAGGGTATTTTTCCATCATTGCGATCTGATGGCCTCAGATATTCTTCTTCCTTTTAAATATTCATTTCGTCTGTCAACCTAAAGGAACAAAAGGCATTTGGGAGTGGAGCCCTCATGGTAATGCCGGCCCCCTGTAGAGTTCAGTTCTACACTCCGTGCAAATGATTTTCGACTAATATCTTTAAGGTATGTTCCACTTTTGACTTTCTCATGAACAATGAGTACATGATCAACAGGTTTGTTGCTCTAAAGTTGCTTCTGCTGCCCTCTTCTGTATATGAACAGTTACTAAAGAAACATTATTATTTCTATAACAGTATTTATATTAGCAAGTTTGCAACAGTCATTACAGCCTTTCAGAGCTAAATGAAGATACAGGGCACTGTATTGTGTCCAAAAAGTGCATGTTTCAGGCTATTTTTTAAATGGTTGTCTAATTATTTTAATTGTGTGTAATGACGTATTGTGTTATTATTGTCCAATACATAAATCCTTTACAATTACAATATACTAACAAATGTAAACCTAAACCTCTTTTGGCATATAAACCTGTAGCTGTGCTCAAGTGTATTTCACATCTCTTTTCAGTTTTACCCTATATGACCAGCAGGAGGTGTATTTTACTTATTCTCTTAGTCTCACAGCACAGGGGTTAGCCCAGAGAGTACTCCTATGAAGTGCTGCAGAGGTAATTGAATTTTTATAAATATATTTGTTTTTTTGCAGTTGATTACATATGCAGAATTTAATACAGTGTGTCTGATTTCAGCTTTTTTGTGGTGGCTACTCGCCTTGCAAACATGACACTACAGAGGGTCAGGACAAAAGCACCTCCCTTCAGAATGCTGCACTCATCATTTTAGCCAAGTTGTTGTTGACCTGACGCCAACGCCACAAAACAGGACAAGTAATTTAATTTGGTACTGCTGTCGACCTTGAGGAGGAGAATGTAGGCTACCAGAATCCCAATAGGGAGGCTAGAAGATAACGTTCTGGGAGCTGTAAGGAGGGCCATGCTGTTCCTCTGGTAACATCACACACAGTCTAGACTCCTCTATAGGAACACTTTTGACCTTCATGTGTCATTTCTCTTCTCAATTTTGTATCCTGTGTTTACTTGGTTCAGTTAACGATGCAATTAATACAATCTTTTATTTCAAGTAATGCACTGTTATGGCACAACATAAAAAGGCATATGTTATATACTTAATAGCAATACAAGAAACAGTGAAGCCATATGACAGACAGTAAATTAGAGATACTTGTTCGATGCTACAGGGAAATTGCATACGTGTTTATTACATGCATGTTTATTATTATTTACTTCTCCTTTTAAAGATTGTTAATTATATTTCACTCTTGCACTGATTTTGGACTCCTTAACTCACTGTTCATCCTAGGACTAGACAAACTGACTAATATCCAGCTGTGTTGTATAACATGATATTATAGAGAGTGTAGTTGTTCAGCAATGACATCATAAATCTCTCCGAAAATATCTTGGATCCGAATTCAATATTGGTAATAAAATCTATATATAAGACCTTGGTGACTAAACGGTTTTGCAGAAAGCAGCTGTATGGTTTAACAAGCACTCGTCACACATTATTTTTAAAAATATCTTATAATAATAAATCAGTATGTTTATTTTCTACATTTTGTCATTTTAAAAAATAAAATAATACATTGTAGATGATTTTTCAAGATGGTAAGCTATTTTTCCACCATTGTAAGGTATGAAAATTACTATTAATGTATTTATATTTGTATATTAACTTTTATAAATTTAACAATGTTTCCAGTAGTTTGTGCCTTTACTCCCCAGTCTGCCAGTGTTTAAATGGAGACCAGTTTTCCAGCCATTTGGCACAGTGTTTAATGATATAGCTTATAGCCACATTCCCATCCACCAACCTCCATAATGACTCACTAATGATAGGCTACATTTGTTTTTCTTTTCCTCTCTTCTGTTTTGTCATCCTATAGGCCAGTGCCTCTTTCCCTGTAGATCTCCCTTTCCAAGTAAGACCATGGCAGCAGTTAGCTCTAGCTTCTGGAGAAACTATTTGTTGACTTTTCCGCACAAACTGGTACTCTGTAGGGGAGCAGGCTGTTATTTATGGCTCAGATCCTTACGTGATTGGTTGAGAAGAGATATAATTATGTCTTGTGGACACTTAGCTAGTTTTAGAGTCACAATAGATGCCATTTGAGTTTGCTGGTTGCTAGGTTACTCCAAGGACTACAATTATAAAGAATATGTATGATTGTATATGATGGCACATATTGTACTACTTTGCTGTACTTGTGCTGCCCACTGATTTCACTGTTCTATAAATATATTTGAATCTTGAAATAGTTTATTTGATTGCAAAATATCTTTTATCCTTGATTCCTCACGATTTAAGTTGTTGTTGGGTACGGACTGGATTATTCTACAAAATTCCTCACATTTTTTATGTGCATTGTGGTTGGACAGTGACCCTAAATGAACTGATGTGATTGTGTTTGAATTGGCTTTTTCTGTGGTTATTTTAGATAAAAGCAGTAAATGGCATCTGTTTTGTGTGATGCCTGCAGGAGATGAGTGCTGAAAATAAGAGCATTTCGTCATAGATAATAAAATGTATAATAATACAATTTAATAGCAACATCTTGCTTCTCATTGGTAGAATATATGAGGTCTTTCTGCAAGAGCGGGACCACCTTTCCTGTAAAATACTTTGAATTAGTGACGTACTGTTTGTTGTTTACTTTGTGTTTGTCTGTGTCACATGAACATCAGCCTGATCATGCTGGACAAAAAATACTCCTAGGTTTGCAGAATCGCATTTCACTGCAGCATGGGAGCCTATTAAAGATTACATGACACAGAGTCAGGACCCGGCTGACTAGATAGTTTAAGTATAGCTTCTATGATTAGGCTCATCTTCACACCTAATTACTGGTATTTGGTTTCAAGCTGTTGTGACATCAAGCAAGAGACTATAAATCTCATAAATCAGTTTTTATAGAGAAAATTGACAATTTAAACTTATTTTGCTAAGTACTCTCTGTATGCAGTATTAGTGTTTTTACAAATGCGGTGGACCCTATAATATAGTATCATAATTCAAATGCAATATTTTCAACACTGTAAAATATGCTCCTACACAGTAGTACTGACTGCATTACTACTACAGACAATATTATTTAAGTAAGCTTTCTTATTTATTTATTTAAATTATTGAGCAAAGTTGGTAACAGGCCTTGTACTGGACTGGATTGATATGTGGTACTTAAGCCACTAGATTTTATAAAATGGAACAGTAATTTTTTTCCTGCTTCTCTTTATACTGTATTTTGGTATTCACTCAAAAGTGATAAGTTGTTTATGTTCAGTGAATCCTGTCCTCTCTCTTGGCGTATCCAGGAATGCAGTAGTGGCACTTCCAGACCGCAATGTCCAGGGAGCCCTAAAAAGGGAAGGCAGTCTCACTCTGATTTCAGGCAGCTCATGGCGGAGGAGCAGCTAAATTAGGCCTGCTTTTCATTGACTCACTGTCCCCAGAGTCCTGGCAACACCGGAGCTGTGTATCCATCCTCTGAACCACTATAGACATTGGGTAAGCTAAGGTCTGAGAAGCAGAGAGGATGCAGCTTGTGATGTTAAAAAGATATTAAAAAGATAAAATTTATTAAATGAATAAAATTATAAATATATAATAATAGTGGTATATATACACATACATACACACATACATATATATGTGTAACTTTTCTGGTGGAGGGTCTGCCACCTGCTTTTCTTGATAAAGCTGTCCTTGCTATTACACTTCTGTCTTGCATTTGTTCACTTTCAGGTGTTTTATTGTCTTGAAAACCATAACCTGGGCCACATTTGATCTGCAACTTGTAAACGCCTGCTTGTCTTCATAAAAAAGATAAATAAATTCAATCTCATTCTGTGCAAAACAATAACATCACCATGGAGACAGACAAACAGGTGGTAGACCTTCTGCGAGGAAAGTTACATAGTGCATCTTTAACATTGTGATGTTATAAGGTGATATTTCTACACTTTTGTCAACATTTTACAGTCTATTCATGTTTTTTGTAGTGCTTGTTATATTTACGTATATGTTTTAAAAATATTTTTATTACCTTATCGAGAGAATCCAAAAAAACTGTAGAGATATTAGATTGTGTCAATACCACCCCCCTCAGTTACAATGCATGATCTTACCAGTATGGCCATTGGCGTGTGTATTACTGCATAATCAACCTATGGTATTGTGGTCTCCTGTGTACTCTTGTGCTTTTGCAGTGCTGTCCATCTTGATCTAGATCATCTCTGTCTCCACACTGGCAATGGGAGACAGGTGCTGAGTGCTGCTGAGTGCGGCTGCTTGTGTGGGCTCCAGGGGCCTGCTTCAACATTCCTGTGATGGTTTGATCGACACTGTCCTTTGGGGAGAAAGAGGAGGAGGCCAGATGCACACGGGGATCTGAGGAGGTAAGTGAAATTCTGCGACTGGGCTATGCAAAGGTTATGATAACACAGTTCCCCTTTTCAGTTTAGTGAATCCTAACAGCATCCTTTAAGCACATTTCCTGAACGACTAAGTTGACTTAATGCTAATCTTCGTGGCTGCAAACTGCTCTGTCGTCACCTTTACTTCCTCCTTTTTGCCTTTTTCAAATATTAACTGGTGTCTGTTACCAGTATTATAAACATTATAGACAGCAGTGTTTTGTGTTAATAAAACGGGAAGTTATAAAGTGCAAGCTGCAATAACATGAATGTACCATATTAGGCATGGATAGATAATGTAAGCAGGAGATGCAAATGAGATTAGAAGTGGTTGTCATGGTGACTTGATGTTGCGCAGTGATGGTTCGCTGTAAACCTGACCGCGTTTGTGGTATGGCCGTTGCCAAGCAGAAGGTGCTATTATGAGGGAGTGAGTGAAGTAGCGGAAGAGAGAAATAAAGATGTTAGCTGTCCCATAATGCATTGCGGCTGCTAACTTGTGTTGAAGTGGCTTTGTCTGTCCCAGTGACTCGTCAGCACTAGACAGCCACACAGGTAAGCATGCAGTGTAGAAATTTACATATCTTTTAAAAATGTTTGTAACTTTACCCTACTTTAACATTTCTTGAGTTGTCTTTGATATGTTTTTTAGAATTACTAATTTAAAAAGTTTATTTCTCGATTAGAATTAAAATGACAATACAAAAAACCTGCTGTTTGCATTTGGTTAGCTGGAAGTTAAAAGATGTCTCTTGAGAATCATTTAATGTTTACTTTTAAATACTTTTAAATACTTTTAAATAATGTCTATTGCCGCACACACACACACACGCACTCACGCGCGCACACATACACATAACGGACCAGGGTGTCACATGGGGACAAGGCACGTTGCTATTTCCTCTCAGTGTATTTCAATCCAAGATTCAATTGCACCTGCTTTCCCTTACTGCGCTTAAGTGGAAAGAAGTTATGAGAAAGAAACCAAACAATCAGAAAGACAACACAGTTTTACTACATTTATTATAGAGCCCTTGGTTTTGGCCAGCATCAACTTCTGAAAACCTTTACAATTGCTTTTTTATGAGCAACGACCTGCGGATACAAAGGTATCTAACCCAACAATACTGGTTTGCTGTCTCATTCTGCCTCCAAAATAAACTTAAGAGTGAAGTGGCTTACATTGAATGTAAGCACCCCACTGTGGAGCTTTCTGCTGAACTGTCTTGTGTTGCAGTTGTTGCTGTGATGATCTGTAATGGGAGTGTAATGTGTATTTGCGGCCTTCGTGATAGATGAGCCGTCAGAGCTTGGCACAGGGAGGCTCTGGGACATTTCTTCGGTGGAGTGAGAGTTCAGATCAGCCAGCCCGTGTCATTTACAGAGGCCTGGGAAATAGCACAGCGCTGAGATGATAGGAAGCTTGAGGTGGAAAGTTGCATTCACTTGGGAGGAGGGAGAGAAAATAAGGACGCACGATCATAAACAATTTAGATTTGACAATTAGACACAAGCTCTTTTCTTTTAGATTGTAAAATGTTCTATGTTAAAATTAGGAGATGTTGATGACCTTTACGTAGAAGATTGTTATCTCATTTTGGATACATGTATACATTGCGGAAAAGAGGGTGCTAGAATGTTGTAAGGGGTTAAATGAGGATAAAATGTTAAATAAATTTTACTATTAGTTAAATTTAGGGTTGTAGTTGATTATTGGTTGACTAAAGTCATTTTAGTGACTGCTGATCGATTAGTCTACTAAGGGGGCGTGGCAAAAGCTCTTAAAAGTATTACGTATCTCTTTGTATCTGACCCAAACACCTGCATAGGAGTTCATGCAAAAACAGCTATTTCTAGCTATTATTTATAGATAAAGGTATTAGGAAACTATCTATGTATATAAAGACTTCAGCCGAATCATGAGTTAAATCTGGCTTTTTACACACTATCGACCAATTAATCCAGTAAACCACAAAAGACCTACAGCTCGTAGCCTACAGCTAGTTAAATACATTCCAAAAATCTGTTCAAATTCAGACTTCAGTAATGTTGTGGCTACAGTAATGTGTATGGAATTTACAACATTAGCAATTTTCTGTGACCACTTTTACTTAAGTACTTTTGATATTTTTTCAAGTACTTCCTCCCCCTTTTGTTTTATGAAAAAAGGAAGTTTTCATTAAACTTTTGTTGAAGTTGTTTGTATAAAATATATTCTGCATTTGAAGCTCACTGCTGTTATAGTCAGTTACACATTGAATGAATGTGTGTAAATAAAGTGGAATTCCCCTTTGTGTTTTGTGGTACACTCACTCTTCTCTCTTCCTGTTTTCAGTTGCTTCACACATTATTAGCTCATGCATGCACTTTTCGGTCCATGCTGCATAGAGCTTGTTCTTGCGATACTTTAACTGCTTGAACAGCTCATTGATCGTTCTCGAGCTGCGCTGCTCTTATCGCTGAGTTGCACACGTAAGGCAGGAAGTTAAAATGCAAGGCCGATTACGCTACAGATGTAGAAATGAGAAGAAAAGGAGAACTGACTTGGTGCAGTTTTTTTTAATAATAATGGCATCAAGCTATAGAAGAACTGCAAGGATTAGCTACACTGGTTTGAAACAGATGATTCTTTGCCTTGACTGAGGAAAATTGATTGTCAAGCAAAAAATAATGGCCAAAACGAGGTGCAGGAGAATGAGGGAAATTCCTTATGTCCATCTCAAAGTTTCATAGGAAACTAAGAACCTTGGGGGGTTGTGATTCTTACCAGAATGGCACCAATACTCTACTACTTACAACTGTTTCACATAACTACATAGAGATTTTACAGCCATATATGTGAACACTATTGAATTATTGATCATACTGTGTCCATGAATGCTGAAAAAAAAAAAGTGAAAAATGTGTTTTAATATTTCATTTTAAGGGTTTAAAGTGATATTTCTGCATTACTCTTGTATTGACTTTTTTTTTTTTTTTACTTTTCTGATAATCTAGTAGAATTAAATGTTTTTGCTAATATCCTACACATCCACCTACTGGCTCGTTTAACTGGCAGAATGTTACATTGCAATTCGATTTTACAGTTGGAGGTGTTGTCTGTGTTAAATGCCCAAATGATCATAGTGCGGTTGGAGTTTTATTGGATAGTCTTTTGTGATATCTTTTGTGGTTTCAAACGGCATTCATACCTGGCTAAGTATCTGCTTTAATGTTTGGTACAAATGTTGGTGCTTTATTTTGGATGCATTATTTTGCACCAAAATGTATTTGGTTGAAAGGACCAAAGCTGTGATTCTTCCACACTCCAGCACCTGGGATTAGAGTGCCGCTGTGTAAATCAGATGTGACTTATCACTGGCTTTAGACTAAATGGAGCTTTGCTGCAGAAGCATGACCATTTTATATATTAAAATGTTCTGAAGTTCTAAAGCCAAATCTATTTCATAATAGATCCACTAGGCAAGAGGTTAATCATTCTACATGGCATTTAGACTGCTTTCTTTGTCAATAAAAGTATTTTAAGAATCGAGTGGTTCAGACTGGCAATGTGATCAAGGGTGGTTGTTCCCTTTAATCAAAATCAAACGAAGTGAGTCACAGACAATATGCAGGATCAGGCAGAAAAGTTGGCACCAGCACACTTGACTACAATCTGTAAGCATCCATGGCGACGCCAAGGCCAGTGTCTCCATAGCTACCAGATAGTGCAGCATCAGGTCCAAATCAAATTCCTTTCAGTTTCTGGCTTTTCCCCTGATCGCTACATGTCATGACAGGCGAACCATACAGGAAAGAGGATAGTTAGATTGAGATTAAGAGACCACTGATCTGCAGTACTAGTCTAGTTTCATTTTTAGCAGTACTTAACCTACTTTGGTTTGGCTTCTTTCCCTGCAGTTTACTACTTTTTTGGTTCTGTGGGTTTTGCAGATTTAAACAGATGAACTGGATAGGTTGACTGCAACTTACGTCTTACAAGTGATTATGTGGTTGCTAAGAGCATTAGCAATATATTTTTCTTTTGGTGGTGGGTGGGGGGATAATTTTACTTTGTAAAAAAACTTTTTGACATTCATTATACTTACTATTATTAGGTATACTTTCCATGTATTATTTTTATACTTTCTTGAAACTTCACACAGAAACACGAAGTGAATCCAATATTTTAATTTACATATGAAGGAACTGAAAGTTATTACAGCAGCTGCCATCACCTCCACCATGATGCCACGCAACTGTTTTCATATTTGAGTGCCACATTTGGAATCCCGATTCCCTGTCAACATGTTTATCCCTTCTGTGTGTTTATTTTCCCTCTAATTTACTTCTTCCTGCCGCCCTTTATCTTCCATCTGTGTTTTCTCAGTTTTCCCTCTGCTTTCTTGCTGCCTGGATAGGTGAGGGCAACGCTGCTGCTGCTGTAACTGAGCCAGCACTTCCTTGTGTTGTTTTAGGGGGTGGGCGGGTGTTGGGGGAACCAGGGAGGCGTGGCCAGACATTAGGCAGAGGAAGTGAGGGAGGGTTGAAGGGACTGCGGGATCTGTATGCCGGGCCAGCGCAGTCCCGCCTCCTCCTCCTTCTCCTCCACAGCTGTTGCTACTGCCGCTGAGCAGAGCCGAGCGAGCGAGCAGCACTTTCTCCTCCCCAGGCAGCAGCAGCGCCACACAGACAGACGATTCCCCCGGCCTTGAGTCCCAGCGCAGCCCAGCACCAGTGAGGCAGGGGAGGGGATCCACTATAGCGCAACACTCCTCCTCTACTTATCCCTCCCTCACCCTCCTTCACTCCCTCTCTCTCTCTCTCCCTCTGTAGCAGACCGTCCGCGCCGCTTGGCTCCGCACAGCTCCCTCAACTCATTCGCTGCTGCTGACACCACCGCTCACCACTCGCTTCCCTCTTCTTCTCCTTGCCTTTGCTCCGCTCTGTGCCCGCCTGCCCGCCTCCTGCCCTGAGAATGGTCCAGCCGGTGCCTGGGGGTCTGCTGTCGGGGCCTGTCTGAACATACGCATAAACAGTTCCAGACTAGCCGAAGCGCAGCAGCAACCACACACACAAGTCGGAAAGCAATGTGAGAGGTAAGAGATTTAGATGAGAAACCCTCCTCTCTGTCTCTCTATTGGGTCATCTAGATCTTTTCCCCCATGCGCTGCAGTCTTTACTTTTTTCCAACATAGGTAGACATTTGGGAATTAGTCTGTCTGCCTGAGTGTCTCCTGTCTGCTCTTCAGTATGCGGGCCACAGGGTCCAACTGTGACAGCTTGTTTTATAGATACACATCCACGTAAACACCTCGTCCAAAGACACATTCTTGGCTCAAAGTAGACAGCCACACAATAGCTTACTTCCTCGGGGTAGCGCTAGTTAGCAAGAAAAATTTTGCTGGTGTGCATGTGTGTGTTTTGGACAGCCACGGTCATTCCAGGAAGCAGAGGAGAAGAGGATCAATAGATCGCCCACTCAGCTTTCATTCCCTTCGTCTGACTCAACACTGGACATGTTGGGAGTTATCCGGCTTAAACAGAGAATGTGCATATTTTCTCCTTTGCTCCTTCAATACATAGTGAAGCGTGGTTCTGCATGTGTCCCGGGCCTGTCTGTGTATACGTTCTGAGGTAAACTCCCGCCCCTCTGCATGTAAATTATCTGTGACATGTGAAGCCGCCGCTACCTTATATGGCGCGCACAGTATTTCAGTACAGTTGAAAGTGGCCAAGCATTCCGGGTCGCGGGAGGAGAGACTGTGTAAGAGGGTGACTGTCTGTGGGAGTGTGTATGTGTGTTTAGTGCATATGTGCGCTACTAAGTGAGTGTTTGCATGCGCCTGACAGAGGGGGAGTAACTCAGAAAGAAAACTGAAGAGGAAAAGAGGGTTAGAAGCTCTTTTAAGACGCAGAGACGTTCAGAATGGAGCAATATGACTTATCTTTATAGAAGTGGATATAAAAGTAAGTCAAATTCTACTACATTTGTAATATATTCATGTGGGTGTGTTATTGTTCGTGACTCAAAATTCATGGCGTGACTAAAAGTTTGGAAAGTTTTACTTCACTTTTTGATGGTTATTGCTGGGGAATTAAGTTTGAAATTGTAATCTTGGTTTACTACGTGTTGTGCGTGTTTGGTTTTTGCATTTTGTTATGCGAACAGTCCAAACTTGTTATTTGTTATGAATAGAATTGTTTCTGGTTTTGGAATACAAACACATGCGTGGGAGATTATTTTGCAACTTTTGTGAACCCTGGGGCGCAGCTGCAGGTTGTTGCAGTGTTCTGTCTGTGAAAATAGTGTGTAAATCGAGATAAGATTTCTGTGCAAGTACCGCGTGTGTGTAAGAATCCTATGTTAAAGACTATAATATACCCTACAGACAAGATTATATGGATGACTTCATGTATGCTGGAAGGTTAAGGTTTATTAGATAAGAGATTCTTTATACAGTATGTAGCTACTATGTCTTACTTACACAATCGGAACATTTTGACTTTGACTAACATTTATTGTGCTATTAAAAAGATGTACATTGCACCATAGATGCTTGAGGGATTTATCTCTATAAGAACCATTCCTGTGGCAAGGCCTTCGGTAATGGCTGTGAAAATATTGCCTCCAGTCATTTCTGTATTGCATAGGGAACTCAGCCTGTGTCAGTCAGTATGTAGAACATCTGTGCACTAAGAGGAAATAGGCAGGTGAGGCGCATGTTAAAGCCGCTTTACATTTACAGAGGAACACATGCCAACAAGCCTGTCCTTGTTTTTCTATATCGCACTATATTTTTTCTATATCAGCCCCTCACATCTCATGAACCCCCACTCCTTTTAGACAGCTATATAACATTTAATAACACTCCTGTCCTGTCTCCTTGCAGCTACCTCGCAACCTTGTCAATGCTTTCATGTGATCGCTGCACTTGGCACAAAGCAGGCCTCAGATCAAGCAGTGGACGGGGGCAATTATAGCACATAGAAAGAATTAGCTGATAAATATGCAGATAAAGAGCCTCGCTTACTGCAATATGTTATGTCTACATTTTTTATTACTCCATAACACAGACATGGTTAGCACATTGTTAGGCATCAAAGCTGTTGTCGTGGGCATGCATAGGGCACCTCTTATCACCTGCCTGAATGCAGACAACACTAAGCTGCGGTAGACTGAGCTCTGTCCATCCTACTGAACCTATGCCTGAACAAACATGAACCGTTGAGCCACTCATTACACACTAAGTCCAACTATTAGCAACAATGTGCACTGACTTCACCACACATTTTTATACAAAGTGTGCACACAGAAGCATAAATTAGCATTTTTGAGCATTTTTGTCTGCATATCTCTCTATTTACGGTAAACAAGAGCTTGTATTGTCTTGCAGAAGTTGGCTCCCAGTGGAATCAATAGGCTTTGTTTGTTGTGCGGTTTCTGGGATAAGAGTCACTTTCTCTGCCTATGCCATTCACCCCAATGACATACCATTCAGTTAAACTAATAGTTGAGACACGATGATGATTATGGCGGTAATAGTATGGTGACGACATTGCACTTATGGGGTAATTGCAGTCTGCTCGGGAGGCCTTACCTTTTTATTGAAGCTATCATTTTAAAATTGTTAAATAAGGAAATAGATGATGGATGAAAGCAGATATTTATGGTATTCTTATCTCCGCCCACAAGGGTTGTTTTTGCTGGCGTTATTTTGTTGACTGGTGTTTTAACCTGTTGGCAAGATAACTCGGGGAGGAAAGATTAGATTGATATGCACATTATCTGAAATTATGAGCCATTGCCCAAGACAAAAAATATAATTTCACAACAGGGCCATTTTTTTTTTTTTACAACATTGCTATATTTTTCCCATTTTTAATACATTTGGATTGATTTCAAAAGTTCAAAAGGTCCTTGAAAAAAAATAACTGGTTGAACTTGCATCCAGGTTACTTTTCCAAGATGCACCTATAATTTTTCTTTTAAAGATGCATAGAAATACTGCTTATTTTACTGCATATAAGACCTGGACACAACCTCCTGGCTACCGTCCATATGCATGTAAGTAAAGTGCTAGGAGGAGAAGACGCTCACGTGTCTCTGTCCGCTGCTGTGTCTGTGCGTGTGAAGGTCACTGGGGGCAATATTGACATGCTATATTCTGAGCACATGGAGTAGCGGTAGCAGCAGCATGGCCCTGGGTGTAGCATTTCTCCCAGCATCCTCTACTGCTGTGACCTACCTCCACCTTTGTCAATATGCTGAAACCACTTTTTTACTTAACAGCAGCGAGCCAAGAAAGAGGACTACTGCATCTCTTTTTCTCTGCAGTCAAAGCTGAAAATAGACCACTTTTCCTCTTCTTAATGTCGAAGTCAAACAACGTTGAAAAGCTATACATCTTTTTTCAGGAAGTCTTGTCATAACTGTCAACCACACCCTTTTCTTCACGTTGTCTAGTGCAAGCTCTGGCAGTTAGTCACTATGACAACTCCAGGACCAGCCCAGATTAGTAACAAGCATGTTTCTTTGACCGCTTTTCAATCAGTCGGAACATGCCCCCATGACAAAACACTCCGCTGTGAGTGCAAACATCCTGGCCCATCCATCAGTTCTGATCGCTGCCAGGTTTCACACATAGTTCCAGTGAAGCTGAGGCAAGGATTATTGACACAAGATTTATTTGAAGACTCATAATCAAAACAAATTAAAAATGAAAGCCTCAGAAATGTTTGCGCCATTACTGCATACGGTGGTGTCATATGACCAAGGGCTGATATAGTTGTGTTCTCATCCTGTGGCTTCCTCTTTTTGCTATAATGTTTCTACCACGTGTCATAAACGGGATAGGAAGCACATGGGTTCTCTCTTCCGCCATCTTTGCTCTGTCCGATAGTTGACCTTGCACCAGCTCGCAAGACCTTGGGAGTCCTGATGAGAGCAGCCGTGGATGCTGTGAGCTTGGTCAGTCGGTCATGTTGAAAGCAAATATAAAGAATAAAAGGACAGGAGAACAGGAAGTATCACCCAAAGACAAGTTACTGTTTAAGCAAATGCTGCGGTTGGAGAAATGGATCATATTAGGTAGTTGTCGGTTGAAATGGATGCCTAATATTTAAAGTGGAATTAGATAGAGGGAGTGGCGTACTGACCTCCATGGAGATGAAAAAATCAATAGCGGATGGATGCCTATGTCCAGACATGATGGATCATAATGAGCACTCATTATTAGTCTGACACTGTCTTACACCATGCTTCACTGTGGAGCTCCTCTACATACGCACTCTCTGGCCCCAATACACCATAGATACAAATGCAACTAATAACCTTACGTTTGACATTGAATCCTTACAATGCACTTACAAAGGATAGTACACTAAATAATCAGATAGGTGTCCTATTTATTGTCTTGTGTATATTGTAAATACGCTTAACATGCGTGTTTATATAGTAAACATGCTTTGGTGTCTTACATACTATGCTATGGCAATGTAACACTAACAATGTCTAAAAAAAAGTCCACACTATGGTACGCAGGATGTTTATGGTACACTGACCTAACATTTGGATTGCACATTAAAATTTTGCATATAATTACTAAAAACATCAAATTATGTTTTTATTTGTAGTATTTTACATGCTCATTTGAAACATAATATATCCAACTGAAGAATATTTTGAATGAGGTGCGTGTTTTTGCAGACAGAGCTGTTGTGGCTGTTGTGATATGGCTATGCTAACACTCCAAAGGTCATCTGCAGCAGCAAAGGGACTTTTCCTGTGTGGGGTCATTTAAGGTGAAATGGAGCTTTTTTCCTTCAGTTTCTCTTTCTGGATTATATACTGTACGTAGTGCTTGGTGCTGGGTCATGGTGACCTGCACTCCTCTGCTGCAGGGCTGATATGGTGTGTTGCAGTGTTGTAAAGTTAGCTGGGGTTCACAGCGCTGCTGAACGTGCACATGCTGCTGTGGGATAAGCGATTTCTCTGCACAGGGTGTGGTGCCTTGCCCCAGTGATAAGAGCAGAATGGGCCTCTGGAGTCACTCATTCACATTCCTCCAAGGCTTTGACCAAAAATAGTAAGCAAGTTTGGAAAACTTACAAAAACACATCCCATACACACAACTTATTTTCAGTAAATAGAGCGACCCTCCTTTTGTGATGAGAAAAAGACTGAATTCCTCATGATAATGGTTCTGTCTCTGTATTTTATCTGTATTGGATTAAGTACATTTCTTACACCGTACCTAGCATTAGTTTAGTGTCTCTTTGCACAGTGCTGCATGCAGGTCAGACTCACTGGCTCCTCCCTCGTTCTCACCTGGCCCTAAGCCCAGAATGTTGCTGCAACTGTGCCGCCTCTCATTGGTCCACTCTCCCGCTCCACTTTGCAAGAAGGGAAATGACTAACCCTGGTTGACTTCCCCTCCTGCTTTCACTCTCTTCCTTTCACTCACCTCTAAACACATTAGCCATGGCCGCATTTGCTGTATTTGAGTGTAAGTGATACAGGTTTGATCTGATTTTCCTCCATCACCAGAAATGCACAAATGTTGTTAATGCTGCTTTGTGTGCTTTTCTCTTTGTTAGTTGTGTTTTGAGTTTGTGAAGAGTGGAGGAGAGCTGTTTTAGCTAACACCTCTGCATAACTGACATACATCAGCTTCTTTCCCACAGTCTCTTTGTGTTTGCATGACTTTATGTTGACTCTACACCTGTTTTAAGATATGTAACAATGATCAGTGATCAGACTAATCTCTGTCCATCTCTTTGCCTCCAGAGGAAGTGCCTTCCCTGATGTCTGCTGCAGCTTTGACCTGCTTCTCCAGCTGAAGCTCCACCCTCCCCCCTGCCTCGCTCGCTTGCTGCCGCGGTAACCTGAATCCAAGGACAGTGGCCACACCTTCATCTCTGTCCCCCAGTCCATCTCCAGCTTGTCCTCACCGACCGGTCCTGCTGCCAAGTGCTCTCCACTGAACAGCCTTACAGCCCCACCCCAGCCCGCACAGTCTCACCCACCTGCCTTTAACTTTGACCCATAGGCCTCCATTCAGTCCTCAGTGCCCTTAACCTTCCTGTGGCGGGCTACACACAGACTATCACCTTTGTTGCCTGCTTCACTGCACCTAACTGAGGGCTCCTGTTTGACACATTGTATAAGCTTCCATCACTAAAATAAAAGTGAGGTCAGAAAAGGCACCAACGTGTTGATAATCTAAGGACTTCATCCGTGGCTCTGTCAGGACAATGCCCCAATAGCATTCACAGCTAACAGTGTCCTTTATCATTTCCCTCTCGACGAGGAGCTCTCTCAATCAAAAGAACCTTTGCTTGAATGTTTCATTTCACCATTACAGGCAACAACAAGAGAAAAACCGTGGATTAAAACTCTCAAGGTACTTTATTCACATTTGAACAGCTAGGAAAAGTTTTGTGCTTTTGTTGCCATGGCAATGAACATAGCACACATTCGCGACACCAAGTGGCTGACCCTGGAGGTATGCAGAGAGTTTCAGAGGGGCACATGTTCACGCTCAGACCAGGAGTGCAAGTTTGCCCACCCGGCCAAGAGTTGCCAGGTGGACAACGGACGAGTCATCGCCTGTTTTGATTCCCTTAAGGTAAGAATAACACATCGCAAAGTTATTAATAAGACACCTGGAAGTCACACACACACTATTTGGGAAGTGGTTTGAACTATATGCAGCAACAAGCAGCAAATGGTACTAGTCTGGTGTCTGTATCATGCACCACACCATCTGGCCACAGCATGTGCTCCTCCTCACTGCCTACTTCTGGTCAGGTGACTGGGACATGTGACCATAGGCAAAAAGGGAGGAGGTCAGGGCTCTCAATTCAGGAAGCAGAAGTCAGGCGATTGTGACACTGCTCTGTGGAATTTTCGAGGACAGACCGAAGGCTTTTGGCCAATGTTTGCTGCAATTTGGGAGGCATTTTTAGTCCGTCAACCACATTTGCAGCCGATTACACCATACACAAGGCCGACTGTGTGAATGCTTTGCTCCAGCACAGACATAAATAATGAAAATTTGAACTGAAACTGAGCAGCTTGGAGCACAATACATAAACAACATGCGGAGATAAAGTCATTGAGTGCATGCCAGTCAGTTGAACCACTTCCTGGGCATGTGTGTGTGGCTAACATCAGGGGCAGATTTGGGGCACTGCATGCAGTAGTTTTCCATTTTTAGGTCAGAGCAGCAGAGACATACTTTCTGTTTCTCCCCTGTGTAATTTCACAATCAGACTTTTTTCTCAAGATTAAATGGGAGGGACTGAACTGATATATGCAGAGACATGTTATGTTTTTGTAGCAGTGGTTGTTGTTGTTACACTTTGGGTTATGTTATAGTTGTGCAGGGTGAGACTGAGGACATATGAGTGCTTTCACTTAGGCACCATTGTTGGCCACATGTGGACAGTGAATCATTGTTTGACCTCAACTTGACTCTATTGTTTACTAATGAGATGTGCATATGTTCAGCAGCATCTATAATGTTAAACCAAAACATGTGATCCAAGTGAAATGCCACATTTGTAATGCTTTATATATGACTAAGAATCATGAGACCTGCACTGTGATGGTACTAGATTTAGTTATTATGCAGCTTCCTGATTTAAAAGAACTTTTAAAGAACATTACTTTTTTTCCCCATACAGTTTATTCTTACCTTACCTCACCTCTTCCACACTCTTTTACTCGGAATGGGAGGAGACTTAATTTTCATGTAATGACACAAGACGCAGCATTGGGTCCACAACTAGACGCAATGTGATTTTGACTAAATGTGTGATTAATACAATTTTGGCCACACATTTTTGTTTAATAATTTTTCTTATTTGAACTATGACTTCTCAAGAGATGTAACTCATCATTGCTTTGTTTCTGGTGCTAAATGTGAACACAAGAGAATAATATCACAAGGTCATTTGTGTGCACAATCTTCTAGCAATTTTATTTTGCAAGATCTTGTCCCTTCCCGATCTCTTAGCATTTTTCCAAAAATAAAGTGGGCATACTACTTATATAACCACAACCACCATTGCTTGTATGTCATGAATGAAGCATTTCCAGACAATAAATAAATACATACATAAATGCATTACACTGATACCATACGATACACACATGACTTTTTAGTACAACAATATATAAGCAGACGTAATACCACAACAGTATCTTAGGGCGTTTACATTTCTTTAAACATTTGTACAATTTGAGTGGAAGGTCAGCAACTGGAAAGCGTTGGTTGGCACTTTATGGAGAAAGTTGTGGTCTATTTTGGTCATTTGGACTTTTCCACCAGGACTTGTGTATTAATGGAGATAGGCGATACTTTTTAACCGTTCCCTTCGTGTTTTCCACTGGTAATGAAAAACAGAGCAGGTCTCTGAAAACCACAGTGGAAACAGCAGTAAAGACACAGAGAGGTGGGGAAAGAAACATGGTGGAAATTAGGCTAGGAGACTGTTGATAGGTTAGAGAGAGAGAGAGGAGAACAGGCCTAAAACCACAAACACAGTCATTCACTCAACATTATTGGAGTTATAGCTATACGTTTAAAACATACAGACCCATAGAAATGAGTAAATTAGCTTAACAAAAAACTAAACAAAAAAATTTTATAGAGATGAAGAGCATGTGAGTTGTGCATTCCTGAAAACATTTCTTTCCATAACGGTTGACAAATGCTTATTATAATTTGTTGGTTGACCACACTGAACCATTTACTCTGGTAGTGGTAGAAGTATAGTAGCTGTTGAGTTGAGTTGTTTTTGTATAATTTCCACCTTGAATCCCAAAACAATTGAATTGGAATTGATTGATTAATGAAGCTCAGAAAAGAAGGCTGAAAACATTTATTATAGATGTTTGGAGTGCTTAATTGAGTCACCTAATTGTGAAGTAGTGTGCATGTTATTCATGTCCCTCACACAGATGCCCCGTCTTGAAATCACTGATTGCCCAGAGGACAGGGCCGACCTTCTTCTGTAGAAAAGTGTATAATTAGAACAGGTCTCACATGATCAACAGTAGCAGCGGCACACAGGCAAGAAGGGCACACCCAAACCCTGTCATCTCTCCATCCGCCACGCTGCCCTGGCCCCACCACAACATGTGCCCTAGTCTCAAGACCAAGAAGAAAGTAGGGACAAGTGGGTTTTTATGGCGAAGTCCTCATGTTGAACCAAAACAATCTGATACAAGATTTAGGGCCTCATTTATCAAGTGTTTGCTTGCGTGCTAAACACCTAAACATGCTAAAAGCAGAGCAAAAACACAACGCAATTTTTCACAGAGACTCCAACAAGCCGCAGCTCAATTTTGCTCCTATGAGCAAATGAATATGCAAAACAGGGCATGAACATCTCTAAATTAGGATCAGTATTTTTTATATTGAGCTGTATTTTCAATTGCACAATACATTAAAAACATAGGTATAGGCACTGGTACAACATCAAGCACATATATTAGACTGCTCTGAATCACCAGTGGTCTGGGCCTCATTACCATGTGTGAATATATTGTCAATAGCTAAACATGCTTCGCTTCCCTAATCTTTTGTTTTCCTTTTGCTTTTTTGGCCTTCTCTACTTTCTCCAATAGCAACTGGTTCTTTGGCCAATGGGAACATGTTTTATTGGAGTGTTGGATTAATTCAGAAAGGGGAAGTAAAATAACTTCAATACTTTGAGTATATAAAAACAAGAACATTTGAGCTTAATTATTACAGTCACTTATATTTTAACACACCTTGCACTTTAACTGCACTTTACAAGCTTGACAAGCTTTTGAAAGTGCAGCGCTGTAGTTATTCATTCACTCCACAGATGATAATGGTAAGATGCTTCTGTAGCCACAGCTGCCCTGGGATAGACTGGCAGAAGTGAGGCTGTGCCACTGTCATGACCATCATGAATCTCTCATGCACCTTAGTTATATATGTGCATGTTGGGTGAAGTATCTTATCGACAGCACTTAGTTTGAGCAGGTTTAGTTGCATGTTGTTTCCTGGGAACAGTTGCAGCTTTATAGATCCACCTTGGGCCTGTATGTGTGGGCCTTAAACTTGACCCTAACCCCCATGGAGCATCCCAGCGCTCTGCCTGTGGTCTGTGTATCTGGTGAGCGTGGGGCAGACAGCTTAGCAATGTCAAAGCTGTGTAAATATTTGGAGAAGGATAATGGCTGCCTGGACTCCCTGATGTTAAAGTCAGCTCCATGCCTATTAATGGTTAACTACTAGACTGGTTTAGTCCATTGTAAATCTTCTCAAACTACTGCTTACATTCGGAGAAAAGTAGAGTTTAGGCTTCAGAGGTGACCTGCTGTACATTTATTAGGGCTGCAGGACTTGGAATAGCAAATAATGGCGTGACTGACATTGTATGATGTTTGGAGTTAAAATCTTGTAGCTATATTTAACAACAATATGTAACTTGTTGTAGTGGAGTATTAGGCTACTAATATAATATAAATAAATATGTTGGAAATGAGCCGATATTGCTCCCTGCTTTAAACTTTACTGTCTTAATGCATTACTTGTTTACTAACAGTGTTGGGAACTAACTGAATACATGTACTGAAAATAAGTATTCCGGTACAGTGACTTTTTCATCTGGTGCTATTCAGAATAATGTTACTTTCCTAAAATCAAAGGAATACACGGTGTTATTGACTTGCATAGTTCTTCGAACTATGCATTTTTTGTAAGAAACGTTTAAAACACAGCTCTTGCAGTGTGCACGTGCATGAATTTTTTTTCCCCCTCTAATCAGACTTTAATTAATTCACTTAATTACAACAAACACTGCAATAAAAATGAAGCTGTTTGTAATTCTATGTTGTGTTTTTTCAGTATAATATAATGCAGCTCATAAAAATATAGTTTGCTGTAAAAGTATTCCAAGTGTTCAGAATACAGTACTCAGTATTCAGTACAATATTGAAACAGAATAGGTTACAAAATACATACATATTATTCTGTAACTAAATACATTTTCAAAGTACTGTTTCCATTACTGCTTACTAGGTATAATGCTCAGATTTCCTTAACGTTGCCAAACCCATTAGTTTACACAAGCCTGAATACACTAGAAGAACTGTCATGCAGATCAGCTCCACCCACTACCAACTTGTTTTTAACTGTCTAACGCGAGTCTATTCTGGTGCGCTGTATTTGCAGTTGTTTTCATTCTCCACCCTTATGTTGGGAGCTGCTTTTACTTGATTTCCCGCTCAGTCTGGTTTCTTCGCCTCGTTGAGTTCTGGCCACACCCACCACTGGACAAGATGGTTCACATTACACCATATAAACCACACAGAAATGAACAGTGTGGCAAGACTTAAAGTGATGGATTGGTACAAGATCAGCTATGATTATTGTTACTTATGAAACCTTTCCATAATTATTAGATCACGTATTTCACCACATAAGCACAGTGCAAAAGCATTTATTGGATTATAATAAGAGGAATATCTATGTGAAAATAACTTGTGCTTGGAAAAGTGACCGCTGTCAATCCACTGGTCGCATAATCTGCCCTTGTGGAAAGTATAGTGCACTGACCTAATTATGGAGGGGGATTCTCTTTGCTCTTCTCTACCTTTGCATCTCTCAATGGCGAATCAAATCAAGAATCTAAATGTGTTTACTGATTAAGACATTACACATATGCCACCTTAGCATTGTAACCTTGCTTTTTCTCTCTCCCTGTTTCACACTATATCTATCTTGTCCAAGAAAACCTTCAGATAAGAAAATCTGTATTGTACTTTTATTTCATTCGTTGTTATGCATTAAAGAGTCACTGCTTGTTAGTCAAGATGCTAAAACCAGTCAGCTCCTAATTACCACCCTCACTAACTCCATTCAATTTGGATAATAACTTTAACGCCAGCCAGACGCACCTATGCAATCAAGTCTTAAGAGTCAAGTGCATGTGTTGTGGTAGCATTATTATTATTATTAAAGTCTGTTACTGTGTGGCTAGCCAAGATTGCTTTCTTTCTTCTCAGAGGGTGGGTATGAAACATATATTTATCTATGTATGTATGACTTTCTCTATCATCCCTTCCCCTTTGTCTGCACCTTTATCTGTCTTTGCTCTCGCCTTTGCTAGCTCTGTTTTGGCAGTGTGTTTACATTCAGTTAGCTTCAAAGACACTAACTCATACATACAGTGTGCAGCACACAGCCAGACTTCTTGTGGGGTAAATATTAGCCGTGTTGCTAAGTCCACACTGTGTTTTATGACCTCAAATAAATTATACAGCCGTGATCTAGGCAGTTAAACTAACACGTTTTGTACAAGCATATGGCTAGAAGTTCAGAAAGGCTAATGCTTATTTGACAACGCTGTAACCCTGTCAGAAGAGGCTATGAATATATTGAACCTTAAATTGTTGTTTTATGGCAACATGCTTTTTTTCGGCTTGTATTTTTATGCCCCCATTTGCTTTCTCAAGTAAATTTTTTCTCTGTTCTCCCCGTGTTTGTATGTCTGAATACAGTAGTGAGGAAAACCATAAATCAGACATAAATTCCAAACACTTTTGCAACTAAATCTTACTATTCTAATATTATGCATTAAATTATCAGTACTTTTATTAGAGTGCAAATGTTGATCACACCACTCCCTTTTGCACTCTTTATTATCGTTACTTAGTATCATTTGACCTCAATAAATTGCAGCCTTCCTAAAGCAGGCCAAAGGCATCCAACTTTTACCTTGTTGTTTTGCCACATTCGCAGACAATCCGAGTGCTGTGTTTGTCTACAGCCACAGATGGGCATGCGGAATCCAAAGACGTGTGATCCTCACATTGCTTGCTCTCAGGCTCTCTGCCAAATTCTGCACCAAGAAAAACTCAAGAATAAAAGAAAGTTTGATGTGAAAATTTTCTACTTTGGGCAAATCATCAAACATGTAATTTAAAATATGTTATCTTGTTTATCAGATGTGAGAAATAGCTGGATCCAGGGTCTTATTCAAATTCAATGCCCCGACCATATTACATTATCTAAGCTGCATGATAGAATGGTAAACCATGCTATAGAAAATTCTCTATGGATTTGGATATGTTTCATGTACATCAGATGTAACTGTAACTATTGACATTTCAATAATCAATAACCTAAACTTCAGAAATCAGATAATGTGAGATTTGGGTGTGAATTTAAACATAATCTCCTTCTCCACTGGTAAAACATCATGAGTTGGATCTACTCCATATAAAATATCATGGTGGCTTTCAAGTTAAGACCCTTTTGTTGCCTCCTACAGTAGTTATTAATCTTGGTGTTTTGGTCTTGGATAGAGGCCAGTATGGACCAGAGAGGAGCTGCTTTGATTGTGTGTTTCAGACAAGCCTGGTTCTGTGTGTGGGGGTTTGTGTGATGGTGTCTTCTCCTCTGTGTCAGCCGTCGCCATCACTTCACTACACTGAGCCCTTTATACCACTGATACAATCTTTACTGCTGTGGCACACACACTATAGGCTTGTGGTAACTTGTGTTGCCGTGTCAGTTTATTCACATGTGGAGGAAAATAGGGATAGTGTATATTTTTATACTGTCAATATCAGGAGTATTCATAGTGTCAAGAGCTGCAGATGTAGCAATCGTTTTATTATTAGTTTATTTATAGTTGTAGCTGTAGATTGTGGTCGTAACTATTTCTAACTGCTGTTGTCATGATATTAACATTTCAACTCAATTTCTAAGGACACGGCTTGATACAGATACAGATTTTGGTAACATACTGATAAAAAAAAATAAAAAATACTCCTCAGACTATAAAAGGGAAAGGTTCAGTGTTGTCCTATTTACTTAATGTTTTCAGCATCAATAACTGTTGAGCTGAGTATTTAGTTTTGATGCTAGTTTTTATATTATTATCTGATTATTGACATGAATTTGAAACAGAATGTTTTTCTTCTCTTTATTGCATATTTGTTTTTTTCCAGTAGTCTGTACATATTTTGAGAATACTTGTCCCATGCTATGCCACAGTTGTGTGAATACAACTATTGATAACATTGATAAGTTAATCGCATATTAATTTACTTTAATACTGGACTGCCACATTTGAGTAAACCTCAGATAACATTAACATAATTGCTATTGTGTTAAAGGCAAACATTGTAAAGCTGTAGCAGAGTTTTGGTCTTGAGCCAGCAGAAAAAGACAGCTCAATAAGTCCAAGGATTTGCCGGATTTGCAGCTAAAAGGTAGCGGTCAGATGAGCTAATACCACAAAGAATAGAAAAACATTGCCATTATTAGACCTAATCAATTGTTATTAGATAAGACTCAACAAACATAAAATAAAGTCTGAAGCAGCAAGGGTGAGTTGGACTCTGCTACATTTACTCAAATATATTTACTTTGCACTTCTGTCAGTAAGTTTTGTGACTCTTCCTCCTGTTATATCTTCTAGAATTACTCTTTCTTGAGTAGTAGTGGCCACAAATACTTTTACCTGGACATAAAATCTGATATATATTTTGAAGTAAATATAATTGTATGGACAAACTTAAACTAATGCACAGAATCTAGTACTATTTAAATGTTAATCTACTTCTACTAATGTACTTCTCATCGTATAATATTTTGAAATAATGAGTCACAATAATTACTATATTTACTTAGTGACTTCAATGTATTAAAACTGAAAGAATATATTTTGGGGCTCAATATTTATTTATTTTATTTATTTTACAATTTCTTAGCAAAAGTGGTGGGATTTTTGTTATTTTTGTTGTAATAACAAACTTTGAGCTGTAGAGGATTGAATAAGCAACTTCTATGGCTAATTATTAGTTCATTCTGTTATATTTTATATATATACCGCTGTAAGGCAGAAGTTCAAGTACTTCATGATAATTACTGCATGTAGTTCTGTGTTTCTTTCTAGCATAAATACCGCTATCACAGCTGACACAAATACTACCCATATGCTTCAATCACAGCATTATTGACTCTTATGGCTACTGAAAAAATTATATTATTTTTACATGAGTGCAAAATCTTGTACTTCCGTTACCCTGACTACTAGAAATAATACTACTATTTCAACTTTTCAAAGCCCTCACACACGTCATCCCCATTTAATACATATAGCATTATCCTCAGATCAGACAGGTGAGAGTGGCGCTTGAGGGCATGGCGTGTTACTTATACTTGGACTCTCTCAGCACCCTTTTAGTTTGGCCGCTCCCTCTCTGCTCCAGCTGTTAGGGCCATCATTCAAGTGTTGTGCACCCCTCCTCTCAAGAACTAATGACTCAGTGCCAGGAGCTGAGACGTGCAATGTCTGCTCTTGAAAGTCATTAAGCCTCTGCAAAAACATACTTGAAATCTGTCCATCCAGCTTTCTGTTCGCAAATACATTCCTTCACACAATCAAAATGTCCGGGCCTGTTCCATCTATTGCTAATTTTGAATATTGCAGTTCTTAGGGTAATCTATGCTCCACTCTATGTTTACATCTACTGTATTTACTGTAAAATATAAATGGATTGTTTCCTTTTTGTAACCTCAAATTAATCTGGTATGAATATCTGACTGCATATTTTCTTCTCCAGTTTTTAGAGGCCCAATACAATATTAGAATGTAGATGTACTTATGTAATAAAGGGCCCAATCAATGTAGTTTGTATTATGTGGTTTTTGAAGGTTGCAAATGGCCAAGTGTGACAGAAGAATGATTCTACCTCTATTTTGTGTCCTTGTTTTCAACCTTGAACAGCTGCACCACCCGAGGTTTAATTTGACTAAACTTGATTTATTTTCTGTGAAACCAACAAGGCTTTTTATCAGGTCCACCGCATTGCAGATCATACATTTTTATGAACTCATGGTACACCGTGTCTGTGTGTGCCAGTAGTACAACAGTTTATTCAAGCAGGTTTTGATTAATTTTGTTTTCAAACTTGAAAAAAATCTTTAAGTAGAGTAGATGGGTATGCAAAAGTTTAAAAAGGAGGTGCATCAGAAGTATTCCAAATCTTAAAGATACCATTTATAATTAGACTGGCTGGCCCACACAAAGGTGAGCCTGAACAAAGACTAGGTGAGGAGAGTGGGGAATAGACTTTACATCTGCCATCTCTACTGATGAAAAAAAAAACACATAAACTTACAAATGGTGGATTTAAATATTTTTAAAATCCATAATTTAAGTTTTAAAACAACGTGTTTAAGCTTGAGCCAAGACCACCAACAATAATCACAAGCAGAAAGAGGATTAGGCCATTTGATTATGGATTAGAGCGCGGGATAGGATTACACTATGTGAAATCAGATTAGGATATTATATGCCAGATAAATCTGTTAGTGCTGCAAACCGCATAAGTCTTTCCCTGTTTCTTTGCATCAGAATCACACCATAGTTTTTGGCTGGTGTTTCATGGCAAAATGGTTACTGACAAAATATAGCTGTGATCTTATGCAGTAAATCATAATACCTGTGAGAAAACAAGAAAAAAATCAAGTGTATGGTATTGCATCCGTGCTGTAATTTTGCAGCACACAGACGTGACATAAAACAAGAAGTTATTGAAACCCTATTGCTGCTGTCAGTCCCCTGTGAATTACGTTGTGACGATTTGTTGTTGTTCTTTGTAGGATCGTGAGCTCAGAAATGATTAAATGAACATTCCCAAGCTGCCCGGTATATTCACACAGCACGAGGAGTGGATGCCTTTCATAAAGCACCTCAAATCAATAGCAGCGCGATGGCTGTGTTATTACTGATAATGAAAAGGTGGGAGCTAACCTTGTTAGCCTCTGCAGCAAGAGCCCCATTGCACCAGAGCAGGTTGTGTACATGGAAATAGTGGAGATAAAGTCACATGGAAGTGTGTTTGTGTGGAGAGATAGTGAGGTGCAGATGGGGGGAGGAGAGAGAGCTCTAAGTTTGGACGCACTGCTCCTGTGTACGTGACATCTGACCTGAGGCATTACTCACAACACACACCACTCAAGTGTGAATAACTCAATGCTGTGTGTGTTTGGATAAACCTCTGGATCTGTGCCTGAGCCTCTCCCATGTCATCCATGTGTTTCACCCATTTCCAACATACCTTCAATTTGACCACTTCAGACCTGCTTCATACAGAACAACATGCGGTACTAGTTTGGAACGCTCCCATTAGTGCAGATTACAACCACTGAAAATCAATTATTTCTTCAACATCAGACTGAAAGATATTTTAACATCTAAATCTGTATTGTTTATATTGTGCAAACTTAGACTTTATCTGTATAATCCTTTTGCTCCCCATGTAATCCATGTTTTCATTCGGGCCATATTATTATTGTTCTAACATTTATCACAGATGAACACTAGCACTCTTTCATATCAGCATCATCCCGATGGTCCGATCCTGTCCTGGAGCACAGAGCTGAGCGATAGAAACATGACCTGTTTTATGACGGGCTGCCTCTGCTGAAATGCAAGTCACAGCAGCCCTGCTCTTATAGGAGATACTGCTTATCTTCTTCCCCTTGAAAGCCTAATTAGGTCGAGTCACTTTGAAACCAAGTGTGCTTTTTTTATGTTGTGATACTACGAGAAACTGTATGATTATCTATAATTGTTAAGTATAGCTTCATTTAAAAGAAATAATCCCATGTGTCAATAACTAAGCAAAAATAAAAGTTAAGGATTTTTTTTTATAAAAAAATATATAGTGCTATTGAAAAATTATTTTATTCTTGCAATACCTAAATTGCAATCATACTTCCCCCCCCCCACTCTCATCTATCTATATTTTTATCCAGTCATTTTAAACATCTGTTATATTTATCAGCATTTGAAATACTACATGATCCTGCAACATATCTCATAATAAACCACATAAACTTTGATTACACAAGTTATATCTCATCTATTTTGTTATATTTTGAGCAAACAGTAGACAAAGAGACCGACCGCTGCTGCTGGTCCTTTGAGTGTTTGCCGGACTCCTGCAGAACAAAGCTTCATTCACAGCAGGCGAGGGAGAGGACTTTCATGTGTGCGTATGTTTGGACAGAAGTCAGAGGAACGCAGGGCTGCTCCACACCACAACATCATAGCACCACCATCACATCAAAGTAGGGGAAGCTAGTACCAGACAGGGCCATTCTAGTGCCAAATTAGGACAGAATCAAATGGGTCAAAGTACACTAGACCAAGGCTGCTGTGGGTTGTGTCTGAGAAAGATAAATATTACCTGGATATTAGGGTTGGAGAGGATTTACAAAAATATCTCAGGGAGGATACAGTTAGTTAATTTAAGATTTTTTTGGCAAATAATTTTATGCTTTGTAGATGTGGTATGAAGGAAATATCACAGAGGAAGTCGATCATGTCTTAATCATTTCATTAAATAAACAAATTGTGACTAAAATCACAATATATTAAAATGATGCAGAAAGTGACTTGAAAAGAAAAAAAAAACTTGCTTAGAAAAATATCTATAACTGGTGCTAATATCGTACATTTGAACACTTATGTTATATTAAAATTTACTTTGTGGAGCTGTTAATGATATTTTGTTATCTCCTCAAAAAACATCACTGGATTGGTATTTTTGCTTCATTGTTTTATTAATCCAGTGTCGTCCGCTCTGAGCATTTTGCTAGTATTATTGCATCATAAGTTAAAATCCTGACTTCTCCTATGCAATATTTAAGATCATAAGCCATCACCCGTATTCTTATCTTTTATTTACTTTTTTTTAAAATTATTGTATCTCACTGTATCATTAATCTGTTTTTTTTTTTCCAAAGGATGGGATGCAGCCACACCCTGCATTCTTAACACATTTGTTCATTGTTTATTAAATCCCACACAATTTCTAAAGTAGGGCGTGTGTTGACTGTGGTTCAAGGGCTAAAAGAGTGCAACCCGGGTGGGACATGTTATTACTACTTCGATCGACTGCACAGTAGCCTGGAGGAGTTAAGTTCTTGGCTTAATCTGGAGTTTGGGTCAGGTGGAGGAAAAAAAAAAACAAGATATAACATGAAAATGGCTTCCAATATTGAATATTATTCCCCTTAACTATAAAATGACTTAGTTCTTATTCATGGGTTTCAGACACATGATCTCGTCCTGTTTTGAATGACTTCAAGCACTTTTCCCCATTCATAATATACAATATTTTTATTTCAATTGCTCAATTGCTGTGGCAATGATACCTCCCTAAAACCTAGTCTTTTCTATGATCTTTCCTCGAATGAAACTATCTCATTCTGTGGCAATGTCAGTACATAATTTATTAGTCGTTTATTGTTTTCGATCATTACATATCAGTCGCACAAATATTTTCCTAGTGCTGCATTCATATTGCTCATTTGTTTATGTTTTTGGCTTAAAAATGTGTAATAATACACTGTTCTATTCATTTGAGACTAGAGGAATGCCACATTTATATAGCTTTTGCAGAAACACAGGGATTCAAGCCTGGTGTTGGATCGCTGCGTTGCCGTGGACACCGTCTCCATGCTCCTCAAGGCCACTCGTGTCATAATAGCAACCATAAACCTCATGTTGGGGGCGTTCCTCTTCCCCTCCACTTGGATCGCTCCTTTCTCACTATCCTACATCTATGCTACAAACCATTTCTTGCGCAAGCTCTGGTTTTCCCTTGACACAGCCATATCAACATGATTCATTTTATTGGTATGATCTGTCTTGCTCTTGCTACTGTTAACTTCTCTTTGGTTGTTTGTATTCAAAATGGCAGCTGGTATGGGTTAAAGCCTGCTTTAGTATCATTTGTCTCCTGACCTTAACCTCCTAAACAAATACATAAATATATCAGTGCAGGGGTGAATCCGCCAGCCGACAGACAGGGTCAGATGGGGTGAGAGCAACATGATCGCGCCTGCCCCTCCTTTGCACATGCACACGGCCCCTCCCCTCTGTGCATACCATTGTCACTCTCTGGATGAGTGCTTTTGGAACCTGCTCCTGAATCGGCTCCTCTTCAATTGGCACACTTGCCCACTTTCCCCTCTCACACACGCACACACTTTCTCCGGTGTCAGGATACTGCTCAGTGCCAGCTTGGCCTAAGCACTGCATCCAACCACACCATTGAAGGATTGATTGAATGCTATTATTATTATTATGATCATAAAATGAATGTTATTTAGATAGACAGTAAATTGAGCAGACAGTCAAAAGTACACAGACAGCCATTATTGCATACATTTCCTTGAGGATATTGTCAAAATGTGTTCCAATATTTTATCATAATTTCACATCTTGTTTAATGAATAAATCAGGCTTATAACTGTTTACAAATCAGTCATGGATACTAGCTGGAACCTGGCCCCCTCCCTGTCTCTTCACACCTGTCCTATCTGCTCCTGTGTCAGTGAAAGTGAAGGAGGGCAGGCTGCAGTCATGGCACAGATTCAGATTATTCCCAGAGGGGACAGCTCTTTCAGAGAGGGGGAACACCACACTGTGCCCCGGGGCTCACACTAAATACATGTCTCTTTAACTGTGTGTGACGTTTATCTTCCACCTGTTACACGAACTTGACCCCGCTGTGCACACATTGCGTATACATTCTTGCTCGAATGAGAATGTGCTTGTGTCTGACTTCTTGTTGCACTATAATTGGATACGCAGCAGGCTGCAAAAAGGGACCCTCTCTTAGATAATTACTCCCAGACTTTGAAGTGTGACCCCCGAATGACTTCAGATGACTTGCTGATACAATATGGATCATATGAGTACATAGTATTTTTAGCTGTTGCAGCTAGTGTTGTAGCCAAATTGGATGTCTAAAGAGCAGCAGTGGTGTCATGACCTCCTTGAGCTAACACACACACAGACACAGACACACACAAACTCAGGCCCCTCATGGGACTGACTCAAATAGCAAGCTGTTAACAATTAGTGCTGCTCTCAGCTCATGTCAATTTCAGAGTCTGACATTGAACTATAAACAGGGTGTTGCATTACCAATATGCATTTTAGATTAAGGGCGGGATCTATGAGAAATCATAATTTAATATTTGATATCAATGTGCTTACACCGACACAGAGAATTTCAAAAACATTTTAATAGTAAATGTTTTTTTGTTTTTTTTAACTTTTTTTTCTAGGGTCGCTGTTCTAGGGAGAACTGCAAGTACCTGCATCCTCCTCCTCACCTAAAAACCCAACTGGAGATCAATGGGCGCAACAACCTGATCCAGCAGAAGAACATGGCCATGCTGGCACAGCAGATGCAGCTGGCTAATGCCATGATGCCCGGCACACAGCTCCCTCCGATGGTGAGAGTCACACATAAATAAAGCACCCCTGCATGCACAGACCTGTCCCCTCTCCTCACTGTGTAATTGTGTCCTCACAACAACCCTCCTGTCTGGTTGTTTACTTGTTCTGTCTTTCTGCCTGTAGCCCATGTTCTCTGTCACACCCGGTCTGGCGACCAATGCTAGCGCCGCAGCGGCCGCAGCTGCTGCAGCCTTTAATCCCTATCTGAGCCCTGTGTCCCCCGGCCTGATGCCTCCTGAGATCTTGCCCAGCACCCCAGTCCTCATGGCCTCTAGCCCCACGGTCAGCCAGGTGCCCAACGCTGCGGCCGCTGCAGCCCAGAAACTGCTGAGGACGGACAGACTCGAGGTAACGCACCAATAAACATACTGATCATCCCAATACTGAACATGTTTGTGTAGCAAAAATTACCCATTTGTAAGAGTCTCAGGGGTGTAAACGTGCTCTATATGAGGCAGTTCTAATGCTAATAACTATGTTTTATGGCATCTGAGGCATCTGCAAGAACCTAATAAACTATTAACTACACCATTAATCAAATACAGCACAGATCTTAAGTACATAATCATAAATTCATGCTGCTTGTTGTCAGCTTTTTCAGTGAATAATATTAACATACAATTGACAATAATAATGTTGAATATATGTTTTGTAAAAGGCGTAAAAGATAACAAAAGACCAAAAGCATTTCTGAGTAAGACGGACAAGGACCACTGTATAATACTTAATATAGAATGGTGCTACTTAATATTCAGCACAATACAATACTACTGACATTGGAGGAGCTATTTCAGATGTAGTGCTGCCCTCTGGTGGTTTTTAAAATACTATGTCTGGTGTCTAGTCATGCTTAGTTTATCATGATGTCTATAGAAAACATGACTTATGATGTTGTGTGCAGGTTTGTCGAGAGTACCAGAGAGGCAACTGCTCACGGGGAGAGAATGACTGTCGCTTCGCCCACCCTGCAGACAGCACCATGATCGACACCAATGACAACACCGTCACCGTGTGCATGGACTACATCAAGGGCCGCTGCACCAGGGAAAAATGCAAGTACTTCCACCCCCCGGCCCATCTGCAGGCCAAAATCAAGGCCACGCAGCACCAGGTGAACCAAGCCACAGCCGCCGCAGCCATGGTGAGCAGTCTGAACACACCTCAACACCCCACATATGTTGCAGCTTAAGCAGGCATCAGTTAGGTTAATTTTGTATCTTGTGGCTTTATACAGATTGTCCTCTGGTTTTTCAGTTCTGCTTTTTTAGTGGAAAATCTGCATGTTTTTGGGTTAAATCTGCACAGAGAAGGATGGCGTGAGGAAGGATCAGGCCATTTTACTCCACTTTAAATATTTGTTGTTTGGGTGGTGTGAATGCCATGTTCCTTGTTCATCTCATCCTTTAACACAAGGGAGAGCCAGTTCCTCACCACTTTATTTGTGACACCATTGTTTCTGCACTTCCTACTTCTTACTTCTCTTCCTCTTGACATTTTGAAGCAGGACTGATTGTGCACAGTATAAAGTACAACAATAGTACAGCAGCAGTATCTGTCCGCCGATCCAAGTACTTTCAAGTATTATAAGTATTTTCCAGTATGTGCCAGGCAGAGCTTTGGGGTGAATCATTGTAATGTGACACTGACTTTGATACGCAGTGTATATTTATATATCTTTCTGTCCACTGTGACTACTTATTTTCACCGCTATATTTATCCATTTTCTGTGTGACTATAACTAATGTAGAATGTAGCTACCACTGATAATTTTAACTGTTGAGCAGTAGAGCTATAGCGTTCACATTGTGCATGCCTTAGTCCTGTTATCCCCTCTGTATATTGCATTCCAATGATTTGTTTTTTTATTTGTTTTTGTTTTTTTCTCACCTATACCCAAACTGCACTGCTGCCCCCATGATGCACCTCTGCTTGCTGGTTTATGTTAATGCGCTTGAACCCCATTGGCCCATTGCCATCATGTGCTCGCTGCCTGCTAATTAAGACTCAGTCGGCTGTCAAATCACTGAAGCGACCCCTCGACGCAACCTTTGACCTGGTACTATGACCTTTCACCTTTTAGCTTGGCATGTGGCTTTGTTGTTGTGCAGTATTTTTATTAACCAAAGATACTTGGCTCTTTTTGTTTGTCGTTGTGTCGGTGCTAAATGTATTTCCTCCTGTCAATCTGTCATTATTGCTTGTGATGAAATGATGGTGGCCTCTTTGGAATCCAGTGATAACTGACTTCTAGCATAAAACGTTTTGCTATAATCTTCTGATGTGGACACAATCAGTTCATCACCTAAAGCCTTTAACAAACGTCAGTAAGGGCTAGGGAAGTAGAGCTTTTACAATGGTGGCATGGCTTAAGTCTTACTGTCCGTCCTGTAAGTCAGTGCTCAGTGTTGTAAGCTGCTCAATCAGAAGTGTGCATGTTTATGTTGCAAATGCATAAATATGGAAAAGGGTGGGGCTAAGAGGAACGGTCTATCAGACCATTAGAGGTGATTGCAGTTCAAATGA
Organism: Boleophthalmus pectinirostris; assembly: GCF_026225935.1. Taxonomy (NCBI): domain Eukaryota; kingdom Metazoa; phylum Chordata; class Actinopteri; order Gobiiformes; family Gobiidae; genus Boleophthalmus; species Boleophthalmus pectinirostris. The sequence continues at coordinate 49,993 of NW_026571053.1, forward strand.
TAGTTCAC
>NW_026571054.1:0-2500 GCF_026225935.1 Boleophthalmus pectinirostris
GCGGCTGGACTGCGGTGAGAAACCCCAGAAAAGATGATGGAGGCAGGTTGGTCCACACAATTTTTAAATATATTTTTTTTCCAATATTCCAAAAGTGCCAGTGCAGAAAACAAAGTGCGGTGCAAAAAGTGCAGGGAGGATATGGAGCAGCAGGTTTCTCCAGCAGCAGAACATAGAATGGATCTAGTCAGGCGCCTTATATGTCACTGGATAAAACCATAAAAAGTCCAAGGGGTGTAAAATAACCTTACCTGTATAAAATTAAGTTAAAATCCTCCAATAAAATACCCACAGCCAAATAAACTATATAAAACCCAAATACAAAAAAAATAAAACCCGAAAACTAATTCCTAATAAAACCCAACGTGAATATCCCAATTAAAAACGAGTGCTATTCCCCCTGATGTCCGCCGTGATGACTCAGCCCGGAACTCTTAAAAAGGCGTCTGGTTCCCCGGGGGAATCTTTTAACCAGACACCTGGACAGAGACACGGGTAAGTAAAAGCACTAACAAATACCAAACATGCACACACCACTGTCACACTCTAAAGTACATGACACACACGCAAACACACACAACACACAACTCATTTAACATGCGGCACATATATTGCACATATATTGCACATATATTGCACATATATTGCACATATATTGCACATATACCCAACTGTAATGTTTGGTGTATCCCCGCAGATCGGCGGCCGCCAAACCCGGAAGTGCCCGTCCGACCGGCCCACGTGACGCCCGCCAAAGTTTTCAATAAATATATATACAGTGTTGGGAAGGTTACTTTAAAAATGTAATCCCCTACAGATTACAGATTACATACCCCAAAATGTAGTTTGTAACGTAATCCATTAAATTACTTTAAGTGAGTAATGTAATCTGATTACTTTGGATTACTTGATTTGCTGTAGAGAAACAAAGACGAGGAAATCATAACATAAGAAGTTTAGTCTAAAAGAAAATAAAAAGCCCAGACTTTACTCCAACCAAATTAAAATTAGTATTGATAAAAGAGGAGAAGACACGGTCCACACAGCAGGATTTAGTCCTGTTAAATCCTGTTTTAGTTTTGGTTTAGTCCTGGTTTAGACCTGGTTTAGACCTGGTTTAGACCTGATTTTTGTCCTGGTTTTAGTCCTGGTTTTAGACCTGGTTTTAGACCTGGTTTAATCCTGGTTTAGTCCTGTTAAATCCTGTTTTAGTCTTGGTTTAGTCCTGTTTTAGACCTGGTTTAGACCTGGTTTTAGTCCTGGTTTAGTCCTGGTTTTAGTCCTGGTTTAGTCCTGGTTTTAGTCCTGGTTTAGTCCTGGTTTTAGACCTGGTTTAGTCCTGGTTTAGTCCTGGTTTAGTCCTGGTTTAGTCCTGGTTTTAGTCCTGGTTTAGTCCTGGTTTTAGTCCTGGTTTAGTCCTGGTTTAGTCCTGGTTTTAGTCCTGGTTTAGTCCTGGTTTAGTCCTGGTTTTAGTCCTGGTTTAGTCCTGGTTTAGTCCTGGTTTAGTCCTGGTTTACCCCAAAATGTGAAAACAGGAAAATATCGCCGTGTAATCCATTTATTTTAACAAAGTAATTGTAATCCAATTACCACTCACTGAAACAGTAACTGTAACTGAATACAGTTACTCATAATTTTTACTCTGATTACATAACTCCAGTACATGTAATCTGTTACTCCCCAACACTGTATATATATATATTTTTAAACAATACAAGTGTGTGCAGTTCTTAATATGTTAATATGTGCAGATGAGTGCGTCTTATAAGTGCTGCGTGTTATAAAGTGAATGAAAGTGCATGTGTAATGACTACGTTCGTTACAGGGACCAACATCATTTTTGAGGGGAACTGTTGCCCCAAACAGTTTCACCTCAGTCTTATCTTCATTCAGTTTCAAAAAGTTTTGGACCAACCGAGCCTTGACGTCAGATAGAGACTGGAGCAGCGGCGTCAGGGGGCAGTGATCCTTTTGGCCAATGGGTAAATAAATCTGGCAATCGTCTGCATAAAAATGATAAGAGAGACAAACATCACTGCACTAGTGAGGCAGAGATTTTTTTTACATTTGTACCAAAATGATTCCATAACACTGCTGATCTACGTGTGTCACAGATTAATAAAATAAAATTGGAGAACAAAGTTATGCACAAATCTCCAAATACAACTTTGGGTGAGTAAATGGTGAGGAGAAACAAGTATAATGTGGTTAAAATGTGAAAAAAATCTGCTTTAAAGAAGGATTTTTTCTCTTTTATTTTGTCAAGACCAAAGACTTCAGGAACATCTTCAGCAAACAGACACAACATCTGATGAGAGTTTGCCAGAGATTAATTGTTTTAATTAGAGATTAACATGTATTAGGCGTAAAACCACAGACGGTTTCCCGCTGGACTCGTGTGTCTCTGCATCTAAACACAACCTGCAAACACTGATGGAGAAAATGTCCAAAAAATATTTCAAACCCAGAACCCAAAACAAAACCGTAAAGATCCAAGGAA
>NW_026571054.1:10000-25000 GCF_026225935.1 Boleophthalmus pectinirostris
AGTGGAGAGGATATAGAGAACTATCTGCTCCGTTTTGAGAGAATTGCAAAGACTTGGAAATGGCCAGAGACTGAGTGGGCATGCCGCCTTGTGCCACTCTTGTCGGGGAAAGCGTTGGAAGCGTACACGGCCATGGATGAGGATGAGGCTCACTGCTATAGGGATTTAAAATCAGCCCTGTTAGAGAAATTTGACATTTCCCCTGAAACATACAGGCAACGGTTCCGCTGTCCCACAGTTCCATCAGGAGAGACCCCTACCGAGACATACCATCGCCTCAAAAGCCTGTACCGGAGGTGGGTTCGTCCTGAGCAGCTCACCAAGGAGCAAATCGGAGAGATGATCATCCTGGAGCAGCTTCTCCGAGTCCTGCCAGCCGACGTCCGCACCTGGGTCCGAGAGCATGAACCTGAGGATGGCCTGACCGCAGCGAAGTTGGCTTTGCAGCACCAGAACGCCCGTCGAGGGGGACCTCCGCGTTTCACCAGCTCAACACCAAGGTCGTCGCAACATCCACCACCACCACAGCAGATCGGAGGGACCAGCCACGACTCTCGAGGTACTCCCAGCTCTTCCACCAGCCAGCCAGCGACCGGTAAGCCATTCGTTTGCTATTACTGTCGACAGCAGGGTCACAAAGCGTCTGTGTGCCCAGTTCGCAAAGACAAACTCACTGGGGCCTGCTATGCACCCCGTGAGGAGGGTGAACTGGTTGGCGCCCATGGCTTGAAGGAGCGTACCTTAAAAACTGTGACTTTAAATGGCCAGCGGGTGACTGCACTATTGGATAGTGGTAGTTTTACATCCCTGGTGAAGGAAAGCTATGTACCTGTGAACTCTGTGGACTATGGCCTGAAAACTGACATTGTGTGTGTCCATGGTGATAGCCATGCATACCCCAAAGCCGAAGTGACTGTGGTAATTGATGAACAACCATACCTAATGACTGTTGCTGTGGTAGAGAACTTACCTGTAGACCTTGTCCTTGGAACTGACTTACCTGTACTGTTAGACCTCTTGCAGGGATCAGAATGTGATCTCACAGGTCACAGGCCAAAACTGGTGTTGAACCCCTGCCTGACCTAGATGATGATTTGTGTGAGGGGGGAACAAAGGGGCCTAGAAAGTCTAGACGCCAGAGGCGATTTGAAAAACAGCTAATGCTAAATGATCAGAATCAGAAATTGGATGTGGATGAACTATGGAAGGTTCCAGAGAATATTGCCGAATTACAGAGGCAGGATGTGACATTGAAACACTGTTTTGATAAAGTCAGTGGTAATGCTAATGCTAATTCTAATGTAACTGGTAAAGAAATGTTCTCTTTGTTTGATGATGTGTTGTATGTCTGTAACAATGCTCTCAAACGCCTTGTTGTCCCTGCGCCTTGTAGACAGCTGGTTATGCGTATTGCGCACACCCTTCCATGGGCTGGGCATTTTGGCCGCCATAAGACCTACTTGCGCGTTAGTGCTCGTTTTTATTGGCCCGGCATGTATCAGGACATTCAGGCCTACTGCACTACCTGCCCTATTTGCCAAAAGACTGCCCCAACCCGAAAGTCAGAGCGTGCTCTCCTCCATCCACTGCCAGTCATCTCCACCCCCTTTCGCAGGATAGCAATGGACATTGTTGGCCCATTAGTCAAAAGTGCCCGGGGTCACCAGTACATTCTTGTGATTTGTGACTATGCCACCAGATACCCCGAGGCCTTCCCACTCCGCACCATCACTGCCCCCGCTGTCCTCCGTTCACTAGTTCAGTTGTTCTCCAGAGTCGGGATCCCAGATGAAATCCTCACTGATCAAGGAACTAATTTTACATCTCGTCTTTTACAGCTGTTCCACAAGCAGCTGGGAATCACGGCCCTGCGAACCACACCATATCACCCCCAAACTGATGGTCTCGTTGAAAGGTTCAACCAAACTCTGAAGAGGATGCTTCAGAAGTTTGTTTCGGACACCGGAAAGGACTGGGACAGATGGCTGCCGTTCGTCCTCTTTGCCTATCGGGAGGTGCCACAGGCCTCCACCGGATTTTCACCCTTCGAGCTCCTATACGGTTGGGACGTTCAAGGACCCTTGGACCTGCTGGGCAAAGCATGGACTGGCACAGAAACAAAGTCCAGTGAGCAGGGGATTGTCCAGTACGTGCTCCAGATGAGGGACCGGCTGTCCCGGTACCAGGAGGAGGCTGAGGAGAACCTGAGGGAGGCCCAGAAGAAGCAGAAAACCTGGTATGACCAACAGGCCAGAGAAAGAGACTTTCAAGCCAGGCCAAAAGGTTCTTCTCTTGCTCCCTTCCTCAAATAGCAAGCTGTTGGCAAAGTGGCAAGGCCCATATACCGTCACAAGGAAGATGGGACCTGTCACATATGAGATCTATCAACCTGACAAGAAGAAGCCCCGGCAAACCTACCATGTCAATCTCTTGAAGGCATGGAAAGAGTCCCCTGCTGTAGCTCCTGAGGCAGCACTGCTGGTGAGACAGGTGGATGTGGAGGAAGAGGAGGACCCTGGTGTTCCCGTAGTCTCCGAAACCTCAGAGCCCCTCATCGCCCACCTCTCTGCAGACCAAGCTGCCGATCTCCTGAAGGTCTTCAGAGACATGCCCTCGTTGTTTGCTGCGGAACCCGGCAGGACTACTCTGATGGAGCATGTGATTCGGCTGAAAGACCGGAGTCCCATTCGTCAACGCCCCTACCGTGTCCCTCAGCAGCTGGTAGCACAACTACGTCGAGAGATTGAGTCCATGTTGGAGCTGGGAGTCATTGAACCTTCAACATCAGAGTGGTGCAGCCCGGTTGTCATTGTGTTTAAAAAGGATGGATCCTTGCGCATCTGCATAGACTTTCGCAAACTCAATTCCATCTCAGAGTTTGACGCTTACCCAATGCCAAGGATCGATGACCTCCTGGATCGCATCGGGTCTGCTGCCTACATCACCACACTGGACCTGTGCAAAGGCTACTGGCAGGTGCCCCTGGAGGCTTCCAGCCGACCCTACACAGCCTTCAGAACACCAGCAGGACTATACCAATTTACTGTTATGCCTTTCGGCTTGCATGGAGCCCCCGCAACCTTCCAGCGCCTCATGGACAGAGTGCTACAGGGCTGTGAGGAGTTCAGTGCTGCGTACCTAGATGACGTCGTGATCTTCAGCGAGACCTGGGAGCAGCACGTCCAGCACCTGAAAGCTGTCCTGCAAAAGATCCAAGCCGCGGGACTCACACTGAATGTGGCCAAGTGTGAGTGGGCCCGCCATGAAACCCGGTACCTGGGCTACCAGCTGGGAAGGGGGGAGGTGCGACCACAGTTGGATAAGGTTGAAGCTATCCAAAACTGCCCTCGTCCACGAACCAAGAAGGAGGTGCGATCCTTCCTGGGCCTGGCTGGGTGGTACCGAAGGTTTGTTCCTCAATTCGCCACAATCGCAGCACCACTCACAGCTTTAACAACCAAACAACAGAAAAATCCGGTGACTTGGACTGATGAATGTGAAAAGGCCTTCAACACCTTAAAATCTCTCCTATGCTCATCCCCAGTGCTACGCAGTCCTGACTTCAGCCGCCGCTTCCTTGTCCAGGTCGATGCCTCTGAGGTGGGTTTGGGAGCAGTCCTTGCCCAGGGGGAGTCTGGAGCCGAGCAGCCCATCTTGTACCTGAGCCGCAAGCTCCTACCCAGAGAGTCCAGATACTCAGTGGTTGAAAAGGAAGGTCTTGCCATTAAGTGGGCCCTGGAGAGTCTCAAATACTACCTGCTCGGAAGGGAATTTGACCTGGAGACGGACCATCGAGCCCTCACGTGGATCAGCTCGATGAAGGACCACAACAGCCGATTGACCCGCTGGTATCTGTCACTGCAGCCCTTCAAATTCATAGTTCGACACCGGTCTGGAAAGTCTAACTTCGTTGCTGATTACCTTTCCAGGTTGCCAAGGCTTGGTCCGCCTTGGGGAGGAGGAGGATGGTGTGACGGAGTCGCTCCGTCCGAGCACGCGCTTACTTAAGCACGCCCGAACAAGCCCGCGTCAACTACCCACCTGTTTTCATTCATTCCGCACCGTACCCCGCTCTGTTGCTCACTCCTCGTCTATCCACTCCGGTCCCCGCTAAATATTTTCCGTCCGCTCACCACCGCAGTAGCCTTGGGTGCACACAAGTCCGCTGCCAAATCCTTCACCTCCATAACTTCGTCTTCCATCTACCTTTCCGCATTATCCATCCCCTGTCCTTACGCCCCACTGGCAAACAGAGCACTGATCTGACACCTCCTTTTTCCGGTTTCGTGCGCGGGATCTCCGCATGTGACGTCACTGCGACGTCATCACTAAAAAACCACAGTTAATAATAAAATATTTATTGCTCATTTCCTATTGCTGCTACAGGCGCAGAGGTATGGCCATTTAATTTACTGTATTTTTCTGGGTTTTACATAATTTTTGTTGAAAACGTTAAAAACCAAACTGTATTGCTGGGGGAGTGAAAAAAGGGCTCTCCTCTGGCATGACTGGAAGAGGAAGTAAAAGAAAAACTTTTGGGATTTTAAACGTTCGGTCACTTTTTGTAAACAAATTCGGTAAACATTCATCATGTCAAGACAAACAAAAAATGTTATTATGGCCACGCCCCCTGACAAACCAGAAGGCGGCCATCTTGGATTGAAATTTCAGTCCGCATTTTCGTTCACATTGCGTTTGAACGAACTCCTCTGAAGGCGCTTCACCCACAGGGCTGAAAATCACCGTACATCATCTAGACAAGTGGAACATCTAAAGTTAGCTGATTTTTTTTGATAACTGTCACGGTTTACGTGCGGCGAAGCCGCAAAATTTGGTCAAAGTTTTGGCGAATTTCAAGGTGACATTATTTGCTCCTGTTCGCACAGACTTAGTCCGATCGTGCTGAAATTTGAATCACTAATGTGTGATCTCAGTCTGAATATAATACACTATAAAACATATGAAAAAACACTATAGCGCCCCCTACCATAGACATGAAACGTCAACATTATCAGATCTGCACCAAATTTGGGAATTACATTCTATGCATAATTACGAGCAAAAAAGTATATTATGGACATGGCGAATTTTTCACTGTTGGCCAGCAGGGGCGCTAAAACTCCTCCCAAAAATATTTAAAAATATATTACACGCACATGCTTAGTCCCATCATGCTGAAATTTGAATCACTAATGTGTGATCTCAGTCTGAATATAATACACTATAAAACATATGAAAAGTGAACACTATAGCGCCCCCTACCATAGACATGAAACGTCAACATAGTCAGATCTGCACCAAATTTGGGAATTAAATTCTATGCATGATTACGAGCAAAAAATTATATTATGGACATGATACCATTTTCACTGTTGGCCAGCAGGGGCGCAAAGACTCAAAAATTTGGCTCCTATGGGATACGTCCCGGTCAACTTTGTCATAGAGCCATGAAATTCGCTACATACATTTGTCATGTCAAGACAAACAAAAAATGTTATTATGGCCACGCCCCCTGACAAACCAGAAGGCGGCCATCTTGGATTGAAGTTTCAGTCCGCATTTTCGTTCACATTGCGTTTGAACGAACTCCTCTGAAGGCGCTTCACCCACAGGGCTGAAAATCACCGTACATCATCTAGACAAGTGGAACATCTAAAGTTAGNTAATTAAACACTCAAAAAAACATCCTTCTGACTACGCCATTTTATTACAATAAGATAGAACCCCGTCACAGGTACACACATTCATCATGTCAAGACAAACAAAAAATGTTATTATGGCCACGCCCCCTGACAAACCAGAAGGCGGCCATCTTGGATTGAAGTTTCAGTCCGCATTTTCGTTCACATTGCGTTTGAACGAACTCCTCTGAAGGCGCTTCACCCACAGGCCTGAAAATCACCGTACATCATCTGGACAAGTGGAACATCTAAAGTTAGCTGATTTTTTTGATAACTGTCACGGTTTACGTGCGGCGAAGCTGCAAAATTTTTGGTCAAAATTTTGGCAAATTTCAAGGTGACATTATTTGCTCCTGTTCGCACAGACTTAGTCCGATCGTGCTGAAATTTGAATCACTAATGTGTGATCTCAGTCTGAATATAATACACTATAAAACATATGAAAAAACACTATAGCGCCCCCTACCATAGACATGAAACGTCAACATTATCAGATCTGCACCAAATTTGGTAATTAAATTCTATGCATAATTATGAGCAAAAAAGTATATTATGGACATGGCGAATTTTTCACTGTTGTCCAGCAGGGCGCTAAAACTTCTCCCAAAATACTTTAAAAATATATTACACGCACATGCTTAGTCCCATCATGCTGAAATTTGAATCACTAATGTGTGATCTCAGTCTGAATATAATACACTATAAAACATATGAAAAGTGAACACTATAGCGCCCCCTACCATAGACATGAAACGTCAACATAGTCAGATCTGCACCAAATTTGGGAATTAAATTCTATGCATGATTACGAGCAAAAAATTATATTATGGACATGATACCATTGTCACTGTTGGCCAGCAGGGGCGCAAAGACTAAAAAATTTGGCTCCTATGGGATACGTCCCGGTCAACTTTGTCATAGAGCCATGAAATTCGCTACATACATTTGTCATGTCAAGACAAACAAAAGATTGTATTATGGCCACGCCCCGTGACAAACCAGAAGGCGGCCATCTTGGATTGAAGTTTCAGTCCGCATTTTCGTTCACATTGCGTTTGAACGAACTCCTCTGAAGGCGATTCACCCACAGGACTGAAAATCACCGTACATCATCTAGAGAAGTGGAACATCTAAAGTTAGCTGATTTTTTTTGATAACTGTCACGGTTTACGTGCGGCGAAGCTGCAAAATTTGGTCAAAGTTTTGGCGAATTTCAAGGTGACATTATTTGCTCCTGTTCGCACAGACTTAGTCCGATCATGTTGAAATTTGAATCACTAATGTGTGATCTCAGTCTGAATATAATACACTATAAAACATATGAAAAAACACTATAGCGCCCCCTACCATAGACATAAAACATCAACATTGTCGGATCTGCACCAAATTTGGGAATTAAATTCTATTAATGACTAGAAGAAAAAACATATATTGCTGACATGGGAATTTTTCAAGGTTGGCCAGTAGGGGGTGCAAAGAACATCTAAAGGTGCACTATGTCATTTTGCCATTTGCAGGCACAGAGTTTGCGGACATGGCGTTTACGGTATGGTGTTGGCGGGGCACACTATTTGCGGGCACGGCGTTCGCGGGCGCGGCGGGCGAGGGCCGTTCGACGCCGCTTGCGGCTTTAATTTTTATTATTATTATTCTTCTGCTCTTTAAACCCTAATTTGACCCCCTAAACACGTTCAAAAACTCACCAAACTTGGCCCAAAATTCAGAAGTGGCGAAAAATTCGATAAAATATAGGTTTCGTGCACGGGCATAAAAAAATGGCGACACAGCGCCACCTCGAAAAGTCAAAATACATTGCGCCTATGGGAGACGTCCCGACGTCAACTTTGTCGTAGAGCACGAAATTCGGTACACACATTCGTCATGTCAATACAAACAAAACATGTTATTATGGCCACGCCCCCTGACAAACCAGAAGGCGCCATATTGGATTGAAATTTGAGTCCGCATTTTCGTTCACATTGCGTTTTGAACGAACTCCTCTGAAGGCGCTTCACCCACAGGCCTGAAAATCACCGTACATCATCTAGACAAGTGGAACATCTAAAGTTAGCTGATTTTTTTTGATAACTGTCACGGTTTACGTGCGGCGAAGCCGCAAAATTTGGTCAAAGTTTTGGCGAATTTCAAGGTGACATTATTTGCTCCTGTTCGCACATACTTAGTCCGATCGTGTTGAAATTTGAATCACTAATGTGTGATCTCAGTCTGAATATAATACACTATAAAACATATGAAAAAACACTATAGCGCCCCCTAGCATAGACATGAAACGTCAACATTATCAGATCTGCACCAAATTTGGTAATTAAATTCTATGAATAATTATGAGCAAAAAAGTATATATTATGGACATGGCGAATTTTTCACTGTTGGCCAGCAGGGGCGCTAAAACTCCTCCCAAAAATATTTAAAAAATATATTACACGCACATGCTTAGTCCCATCATGCTGAAATTTGAATCACTAATGTGTGATCTCAGTCCGAATATAATACACTATAAAACATATGAAAAGTGAAACACTATAGCGCCCCCTACCAGAGACATGAAACGTCAACATAGTCAGATCTGCACCAAATTTGGGAATTAAATTCTATGCATGATTACGAGCAAAAAATATTATTATGGACATGATACCATTTTCACTGTTGGCCAGCAGGGGTGCAAAGACTAAAAATTTGGCTCCTATGGATACGTCCCGGTCAACTTTGTCGTAGAGCCATGAAATTCGCTACATACATTTGTCATGTCAATTTGTCATGTCAAACAAACAAAAAATTTTATTATGGCCACGCCCCCTGACAAACCAGAAGGCAGCCATCTTGGATTGAAATTTCAGTCCTCATTTTCGTTCACATTGCGTTTGAACGAACTCCTCTGAAGGCGCTTCACCCACAGGCCTGAAAATCACCGTACATCATCTAGACAAGTGGAACATCTAAAGTTAGCTGATTTTTTTTGATAACTGTCACGGTTTACGTGCGGCGAAGCTGCAAAATTTGGTCAAAGTTTTGGCGAATTTCAAGGTGACATTATTTGTCCTGTTCGCACAGACTTAGTCCGATCGTGCTGAAATTTGAATCACTAATATGTGATTCTCAGTCTGAATATAATACACTATAAAACATATGAAAAAACACTTATAGCGCCCCCTACCATAGACATGAAACATGTCTATGCTCTCTCTCTCTCTCTCTTTCTCTCTCTCTCTTTCTCTCTCTCTCTCTTTCTCTCTCTCTCTCTCTTCTCTCTCTCTCTCTCTCTCTCTCTCTTCTCTCTCTCTCTCTCTCTCTCTCTCTCTCTCTCTCTCTCTCTCTCTCTCTCTCTCTCTCTCTCTCTCTCTCTCTCTTCTCTCTCTCTCTCTCTCTCTCTCTCTCTCTCTCTCTCTCTCTCTCTTTCTCTCTCTCTCTCTCTCTCTCTCTCTCTCTCTCTCTCTCTCTCTCTCTCTCTTCTCTCTCTCTCTCTCTCTCTCTCTCTCTCTCTCTCTCTCTCTCTCTCTCTTCTCTTCTCTCTCTCTCTCTTCTCTCTCTCTCTCTCTCTCTCTCTTCTCTCTCTCTCTCTCTCTCTCTCTCTCTCTCTTCTCTCTCTCTCTCTCTCTTCTCTCTCTCTCTCTCTCTCTCTCTCTCTTTCTCTCTCTCTCTCTCTCTCTCTCTCTCTCTTCTCTCTTCTCTCTCTCTCTTCTCTCTCTCTTTCTCTCTTTTTCTTTTCGATTGACGTTCTCTCTGCTTTCCTCCTCGGACATAATCTTGTCCTGGAGCTCCAGTTTCTGTCTCATCAGAGCAGCGTTCGTCTGTTCTGAAGAGGCCAGAGCCTCAGAAAGCTCCTGGATCTTGTCCTGCAGCAGGGCCTTGTTCTCCAGAGCTCATCCTGGTGCTGCACCTTCAGCTGCTCCATCTCCTGCTTGGAGTTGTTTAGTTCCTGGGCGAGCTGGTCTTTTAGATGCAGAAGGGAAGCATAAGCAGCGTTGCACAGCTCAATCCCAGCCCTAAAAGTTCTTCTGTCTGTTTCGAGAATCTGATTTAAGGCTTGTGACTTTGCCTTCTCCTCTTGATTTGGCTCTGCTCTTTCTCTCTGCCATGGAGGACTTCAACAACACACACAGCTTCTGTCACAACTTCTGCCACAGTTGACTCCAGGCTCACCTTCTCATACAGTAGGGTTTGAAGTTGGTCCTGGGCCAGAATGTCCTTTTCCTTGAGGGAGGACCGCAGTATGTCCACAAGACGCACCAGGTCCTGCTTCTCCACCTGCTCCTTTTCCAGGTGCTGGGTGAGAGTGGTGATCTGGTCCTTTTGCTCTTTCTCCTGCAACTTGACTTGACTAAGTTGCCCTTGAAGTAAAGAGTTGGCAGTGGTCAGTCGCTTGTGCTCATCCTTTACCTCTGCCCTGATGTCTTTCATTTGTTTGTCAAATGCAGTGCACTTCTCCCTTCTCAGATGGTATATTTGTTTCTCTAGATTTTCTGCATAGACACACGTGTGTTCAGATTGTTCCTGATGGAGAGCTCTGTCCTTTTCATTTTCCTCCTCTTCCTCTCTTAATTGAGCTCTCAACATCTGTTTTTCTTTCAGCAGATCTTCCTGGGAGACCTGCAGAACATTGTCATTGTAGGTAGTCTGATCCTTTTCCTTTCGGAGGAAGGCTCTCCTTTGCTTTCGTCGCTGTTTTCTCAGCACAGGGGTCCACTGCTTCTCCACCTCACAGTTGTTATCAGGTTTGGTAGCCATTTGCTTCCTGTAAAACACTGTAGATGTAGAAGTTCTACGACGTATGTTAATAAAGGTACAAACGAACTTGCCTGCTTTCTTGCGGCTCACTTGCTAACTGGCTTGTGTCACACAGTTGGTCTTCTACGCCCTGATTTGTCTAAACCTATAACTTCTGTTACCCACAGACACAAAGAGTCAAAACTTTATGACCTATAGAATGTTCCGTGGCTTTGATGATATAGGTCCTATATCATCAAAGCCACGGAACATTCTGAACAAACATTCTGTTGCCATGGTTACCCACATCACATTACATTACATTACATAACATACAAAGGTGCTGCATCAAATAAGTTTACTTGTTGCTATGGTGATGTGAGCAGAGCAGTGATATAGAATGTGATGACATCACATTCTACATCACTGCTCTGCTGACAGTAAGTCCACTAAGTCTGTGCAAAGTTAAGATAAAAAACACCAATTTTACTCAAAACAGTGAAAATGTCAACACATTTGTAGCATTTACACAAAATAATTTAGTAAAATATACCTCAAAATACTCTTCACGATATATTGATACAGCAGCCCACAATATCAATACTGTATTATCAAATTAAACAATACGATATATCGATCTTTCAACACCCCTACATAAGAATGGACTATCTTAAACGCTCTTTTCACATTTTCATTTCTACCAAACATCCCAACCCAGGTGTGTCCCAGTTTTGAATTTTGAAAATTTGGTCACCCTATAATAACCAAATAATATGTATGTTATATTTAACTTTCTACGTATCACAATCAAGTCTATATCAGGCCTAAACCAGATCCTTCATTGGTAAATATAGAAACATACTAATACATTTGGTAAATGTAACTGTTTATTACTGTTAGGGCTCGTCATTCCCTTGTGGATCCTGCTTGAGCCGCAGTTTAGCGCTGAACAGTGGCGCTCGCATCAATCTTCCATGTGATCGGTGCGAATGTTCTGAACTTTCTTCCGGGGTTGTGCGTGCGTGATGAGGTTTTGGGCAGTGGAGGAAGTTCTGATGCATTGAGAAGAGGAGAGCCGCCAAAAACAAAAACCGAAACAAACTTTACGCATAAAATACTCTTCTGGAGCTTTATTTTATCACGGGTTCCAAGATAAACATTACAAACAATGGAAAATGTATCAGCAAAAGGTAGGGATCATATTTAGTTTGTTGATCACTGCGATGAAGCTTGTTTTGCGAGTTCGGCAAACACCTGCAGCACTGATTGTAATAACCTAGTGTTCAGTGTCCCCTGTCCCAGCAGAAAACCCGTGATTTGACCCAGTTTTATACAAGAAATGTCCCAGGCGTCCCTAGTTTTGCCCAATCTGATCTAAACTATGTCTAAACTAAGACTAAACCAGGACTACATCAGGACTAAACCAGGACTAAAACAGGACTATCATAGTTCTTGACTAATCTGATCCCTGCCAACATTAAAGAGCATAAATTATCATTTGTTTAGCAAAATAAAAACTGTATTTACAAATGACCATAAAGCAACAGATGCCCCTAAGATTATGACTGACACAAGAACAGAGCTGGGTTGTTGATATGACACATACCTCGATACACAGGCCATGATACGATACGCTTTTGATACAGTGCACTTTCAATTCGATATGATTCAATACGATATATTTCAAATCAATATGATACAGTTCAGTGAAAAACAAAGGCTAAATCATGGCTGAAATTAAGCATTTACAAGTACTTGCCCGGGCAAGTGGCTATAATTTTTTACTTGCCCGACACCCAGATCTACTTGCCTGGAAAAACAAAACAGTGCTCAGTTCATTATATATTTTTAAATATATGCACAGGCTAGTGTCGTAGTACTCTAGACCGTTTAGACTCTAGACCGTTTTTTTTACGGTCTTGGTCTCGTCTCTTTTTAAAACATCCTGCCTGTCCACCTGCCTCACGTCACTGCTCCTTCCCTTTTCACCTCTCACTCCTCCCTGCATATAAAGCAAACGGGCTTCCTCCTCAATGTCCACAGATTAGAAGAGTAATACAAAATGCGAAGCAAAAACTAATCCAAATTTATGTTACATTGTTGGCATAAAGCAGGACTACTGCTACATGTGCTTGAAGTTTGCCTAATAAAAGTGCTAAAATGCATCTGTGTTTGTAACAACGTGCGTTTGATTAATGTGCAGAGGCTTGAATCCCACTGCAAAACCAGTAAGAGAATGTAACTCCAGTTAGAAACTTGACAAAACAGGTTAAAAATCCTACCAGCTTTATTCACTTTGAAGCAGTTTTGTGTAAAATGCCAGTGGAAGTTCTCTTAAAGAAGGCCTTCTCAAACTGTGGATGAGAGTCCAAAAACAAAAAAAGGCAGTGTTCAGTGCAGTACAGTTTGCTTGGATTAATTTATTCTTAAATTCACATTTATCAGATAAAATGGAGATGGATTTCAAACAAATATTGATATATATGTGCTAAAATAACTGTAAAATACAAATAAATGTCAAAAATTACAAAGATGGTCTTGATTTGGTCTTGATGGGACATGGTCTCAGTCTTGTCTCTGTCTCGACCCTCAGAGGTTTTGGTCTAGTCCTGATCTCGGGACCCTGAGGTCCCAGACAGATTTTGGCAAAAGAAAAAGTGTGTCCAAATTTGTATGTATACGAGATGAAAATGACTATCGTTGGTCTTCTCATTAAATAGTTTGGCCCGAGCGCCAGAGGCTGGCAAAGGGCCTATTAGTATCGCAAGGTGATGCTCCAAGTGGCCGAAAAATGGAATGGCGCGACGTGACTCGCCCGTAGTGACCAGGGACCCTCGCCATCACGTAGCAATGCACCTGAGGTTTCCAAAAATGTATAGTTTGTCGGCCAAAAAAAAAGCAGAACATTGTTCTCGTATCGGTTGGTTTTTCTTCTAACCAACTCACCCATTTTTCACCCACTGAACAATGACGAAAAGTCCTGAAATTTTGCCATCTGGTAAAACTCGTGCTTCTCTAACTTTTGGCTATTTTTATTTTACAAAAATAAATAAAATGGCTCGTCAGCGCCACCAAACGACTCAAAAATGCATTAGGGAATACGAATGACACAAAAAAATTTGCATGTACAATCATAAAATTTGACACAAAAGTCGATCATGTCAAGACAAGGAAAAAATATTATTACGCCAACACCGTGTGCTCCACTAGGGGGCAGCAATATTGGCTTAAAGTTTGCTAAGCTTTTACGAACTCCTCCGAGGGCGTTCACCCAACGAGCTCAAATTTGATCCACATCATCTCAAGACGTAGAACAATAAAAGTTATCCAAATTGTTCACACACGTCTTACGATCTCTGAGCAGTGAAGCAACAAAAAATGCACACAATTTTGGACATTTACAAATTGCTCCCATTTGCTCAAACGAACTCCGATTTCAATGAAATTTGAAACATTTGTTAAACTCTCTGCCCTGAAGCGACTTCATGTGAAAATTATGAATTTGGTGCATTAGCGCCCCCTATAGATTGAAACAAAATTTAATATAGAAAAAATTCATTAGTTCCCAAATAGTTGCTCAAAAATTTCTGAAATTTTGCACAAAATTCCCTTTTGGCATCCTGATCCAAAAGTCAGTGACATCCATGTCATATTTTTTATGGCGTTGCCATAGCGATGGCATAAACTCTCCATTGGTAAAATCTACAAATTCTGGCACAAAACTATGGCCGATTTCACTCAAATTTGAATCATTGATTCACACTCCGACCCTGAACAGATTTATATAAGAAAATCTCAGATGGGCGCTATAGCGTCCCCTAGGGAAATTGCATGGTAGTGCAAACATTTACTTTGTTGTAGACATATAAAATTTGGTACACAGATTCATGACATGGTCTTGATCAAAAAAGTAAATGACGACCCCATGCCATTTCCCATCGTGTTGCCATGGCGACAGGCCAAACATCTGCCCTTGCCAATAGGCCCGACAAAAACTTTGGCGTAGCCAAACCAAATTTGGTACACAGATGCATCATGGGAATAGGAACAAAAAAGTATATTACGCGGTTGCTCGGCAACCAACAGGAAGTCGGCCATATTGGATTGATCGTGCGACCTGTCCTCGTACTTGAACGAACTCGTCCTTGGGCGTTTGACCCAGACAGAATCATTCTGTATCATCTAGACAAGTGGGACATTAAAAGTTGTTAAAAGCTTTTTCAAAGGTCACACGGTGTTGCTGTGGCAACGGTGCAAATTTCAGGTTTGTTTTTGGGGCTCACCATCAAACTTCAACGAGTGATAATTTGCACAAACTTTGGCCGATTTCACTTAAATTTTAATCATGAGTTCACACCTCAACCCTGAACAGATTGATGTAAGAAAATACAAAAATGGGTGCAATAGCGCCCCCTGGAAAATTTGTATGTAAAAATAAGGTTTTATTTGTCACAGTTATACAAAATTTGGTATCCACATTTGTGACATGGTCTCGATTAAAAAACTCAATGATGCTCACATCCCATTTACATTGTGTTGCCATGGCAACAAGCCAAAATTGTATCCTTGCCAATGGGACGTCCTTACAAAAACG
>NW_026571055.1:0-25000 GCF_026225935.1 Boleophthalmus pectinirostris
TTACATAGAAAGAACCAATGTTCAAACCACGCGCGATCACTCACGGGACTAATTCCTTAAATCAAAGGGTCAGTGTTATCTCTCTATTACTCTCTTTTCTCTACATAGGCTTTTGGCTAGTTAGGTTTACAGCGAAGTTGTTGTCTGCCACAATTCAGAGACTCATTCATCAGATTTCTCATACAATAAGCAAACATGTAGAGCGCTGTATTTCCCAATAAGCAACTGCTCTCACATGTGAGTGATAGTGCATCCGTTCTCATGATAACCCATGCACACTGTAGGATATTAGCCTACTTAAAATGATAGAACTAAAATCCTATCCTATTTTGTTCTAAAATCAAATAAGAAATATCCTATTAGAATCCTATTGTAATCCAATTGGATTTTTGACTAGAGCCAATTCAGAGCTGATAGAGGATGAGTCATTTCATTTTCAAGTGATATGTAGCCTAAAGAGTAATTACCAACTGACCTTATATACCACGTGATGGAGTTTGTGCGTTCATGTTATAAGGAAGAAAAGAGTGCTGTCTGCTCTCATCTTATGTATAGGTATTTTCTTTTAAACTGTCAGATATAATGCTGCTTTCTATTAATGGCCTTATCCCTCAAAAGGGCTGTATTTAAATGCTTTGTCCAATGTTCTCTTTTGATTCAGGGTTCCCTCACATTGACCTGGACCATGAGCAATGATTCACCTGTTCTAACAAGCTTGACTGAAAACTCCACTGTGAGTACAACACACACACGAAGTGTAAACATTGCGACAGAAAATATCACAGTCAACTACTTACCACTGCCACATTATAGTTATACCCCATCTTTACTGAATAAACCAAAGCTGTATAAAAATACCACAGTAATTCACTCAGGTGAGTGTATGGCTAAAAGGAGCATAAGGAACATAAATAACAACACATGCTTTTAATCAAAATATTTCAGTCACCCCAAACACCAATATCCAAGTTATGTACTTTTTTGTAGAATAAAAAAAAAAATCTGATTGAAATTTCTAATCACACTACCGAATTACTAATATTTAAATTACCTTAAAAGTGTAATTTTTTCATGATGAAAATACACTGTGTTACCTAGTCCCCTCACCTTAATCCGCGTATTCAATCACTAATATTTAAATCACATACCTTGCTTACTCTTGTGTGGTCTACAGAGCATCTTATTGAATTACTTTGGTTTCACTCAATGCTCTACACAAGCTTTCACATAATCATTCATTATACAACACTAAATAATAAATACTCTACCAGCACCAGTAGCTTCTTCCAATTATTTCCACTCTAAACTGAAGAGTGATGTTTGGAGGAGAGCTGGGGAAGTCTGTGGTGGGGATTGCTCATGTGCATCTGCATCCTCCTCCCTATGAGATCTTTTTTTTTTTTTTAGCTTGCAGAGGCCTCATTTCCCTCTCAATCAAGAGAGTTGGCAAATTGAATTAAGGATCTTTCTGACATTTCGATTAGCATCCTCTCTCAGTTAGCTATTAGCATTAATTAAACTGAATACTGTGGAGAGCAGTGCTGCGACATGCAAAGTGATGCACAAAAGCACTGTATAAAGCTGCATCTTAGCTCTCTTTGATTAATGTTGAGTTTTATGCCCTTTCAGTGTAGCTCTGACTGTCTTTTGGTGTTGCCAGGACGTGCCAGTGTCAGTGGGCCAGGTGGACAGCTATGTGTTACTGCTGGTTGTGCTGAGTGTGTTTGCGGGAGGGACCCTGGTGCTGCTGTCACTGCTGGTGCTCTTCTGTCACCGCTGCTGCCTGGGTGGGCGCCGCTATTCTCGGTGGGTGTACCCTAATCTCTGTAGTTCTGCATATCTTGAGTCATACATACAGTCATACATTTTCAGACAACATAAACAAATATAACTCATATCTATTTCATAGAGCAAGTGACGACCCTGAAAAGACAAATACCACTTATGCCGAAGATTCTCAGCCCACCCAAGGTGAGAGACGTGTTTTTATGACCATCTAATTTACTCTGCTGTGAACACTTACTCTTTAAGACTATGTCTTCACTTGTCCTTGTCTCTTTTGTGCAAAAAGAAATCACCATTCGTTTGGATGAATCAGATGCTCTTTCAGCTTCAAGCTGTCACGATGGGGACTCAGAGCGATTTGTCTCCACAGGCATCATTGGCCGTAGAGTCTCCTTTAATGAATCTGCACTTTATGAACAGGAAAAGACTGCTCAAGACAGAGGACGACGGTGAGCTCACAACAAAAATAATTATTGCATCATTAGTTGAAACAGTTCGTGAGTGATGTTGCTCCACAGATATACACTCACAGAAGGAGACTTCCATCACTTGAAAAAAGCCCGTTTGACTCATCTGCACTTGCCTCCCGCCCCATGTAATCTGAAGATACTGACCATTATGGAGTGTGACTCAACTGAAAGCAGCACAGTGAACATTAATGAGACCCCAGCATCCAAAGTGCCCCTCAGCATCTATCAGGTCCACTCTCATCTGATAAATGAATCGCCATTCACTCAATTCAAAACAGATCTCTAATGTACTTGATGTATCTCTTTAGTTAAGTGAGAGGAAAATCCTTGGGGATCCTCTGGAGTGGGTTGGAGGCTTGCCGGGGGACCCTCATCACTCTGTCATAATGGACCAGAGTAGACAGTCTTCCTTAGTCAGAAGACCTCCCCACACACGCTCACAAACAGTAAGTCATATTCAGTTGTATAACTTGTATTGACTTAGCAGCCATTGACTATAAATAGACTAACCCAAGTGTTCCATTAGACTTTATTTTCAATCTTGAACATGTGCACCAAGATAACGCTAGATTTACATATTACTGTATATTGGGACATTGGGACATAATGTTTTTAAATAACAAATAACAAGTTACCAAGGCATTCTTATTCTACCTTTGCCTCAATCACACTAAAATGAACTCTCAGAACCTGTTTTCTTTCTTACAGATGGAGACATTTGGAAACAGGCCAGAGGCAGAATGTAAAATGGGCTTGGACAGTGACTCAAATCAAGCCTTAGGGCAGACGTCAGTTCTGAGGTTTTTCTCCAAACTGCGCCGTCATGCCAGTCTGGAAGGTGTGGGACCATACTTTAGGAGGTGGAAGTTTGACTCAAGCCATCGGGCAGCAAGCCTGGATGATAAAGGTCTGCCAAGCTGTTTTATATAAAAGTTAATTTAATTATTGTCAGTAGTTATTGATGTTTGTTTTTAAATTAGGATCTCCCAAAAGGCGTCCCTTCCAACGACAAAGAGCTGCAAGTGAAACAACAGATCACACTGAGGAGGATTCTTCTCTCAGAGACAACACAATTGAATCTATTCCACAATCTCCCATTGACAGCAGTGGACTCCAGTCTTTGTCTGCTGAGTGTTTGTCCCATCCAGCCACAGCACCTGCACCCTCTGTCTTCTTCAGGTATGTCCCCTTTAACCAACTTTTATAATTCACAAGGTATGATAAACACACTGACATGTCTCTACCTGCGCAGGCTAAAGTTGGAGGCCATGATGGAGGTTGAAAACAACAATAGCAGAGAAAGACCTTTCTATGATGCTCTGGGACAGGAAACTGCTACGGCAAAAGAAGAAAACAAATTGGAGAAAGTGATCAGCACTAACCCTGGTGGAGCCAGGCATAGTTCTATTGAGGAGGATGACTTGTTTGTCCAAGAAAGCCCACCAAAAGAGGCAGACCAACAAGAGAAGCAAAACCATATTGAGACTGAAATTGTGGATGGTGATGACGTGGTGTTGGGAGCCATGGCAAGACAGCGGGCAAACTCTGGTTCATCGATATCCTTCACCCGTCAGGAGAGCACTGAGGCTCCCCCTTCACTCTACAGAGATATATGGAGTTTACGGGCCTCTTTGGAGCAATACGCTTCTTCAGACCAGAGCAGCACAGATCGAGAGTCCATCCGGAGTGATGCAGATAGCGTCTCATCTTTTGGAGGGGCCGGAGCTCGCTCTGGTCTGAACACCTGCCTGTCCCAGGACTTGGATGATGAACCTGAGGGCGAAAGTGAAGGGGAAGTGGGGGATCGAGGTCTTAGAGGTCCCAGTGGAAATGACGATGCAGGCAACGGTGCTGTGGGCGATGGTGAGTCAGGAAATAGGAAGCTGTTACAAATGGACAGTGGATATGCCTCCATTGAAGCACCCTCGAGGGCCCCTGAAGACATGCGGCTGTTCGGGACATCTGGGGCATCTCGGGGGAAGACCGCGTCAGAGAGGAGATTGTTCTTCACTAACTCTGGACGAAAGGGTTCAGTGTGTGAGAGTGTGGAGGCCAAGCTGCTTCAGGAGGAGCTAGAGGATGATCTTGTAGACAGCAATGACAAGCTTCATAACAGCACAACTCAGTTGGTTACAGTTCAAGAGCCATGTATAAAACCCACTCCTTCCCAGCCTCACGAGTCTACTTCCCATCTCATGTCTACTGTGATGAAACCACAGCCTCCAAGTCCCCATAAGCCTCGCCTCCGTCGCCGTGACTACAGCATTGATGAGAAGACAGATGCTCTTTTCACCGAGTTTCTCCGCCATGATCCCCGGTTTGACCAGCCAGACTCTCCACTGCGCGCCAGGCGGCGCTCACGAGTTCACCTGAGGAAACAGTGGCAGAGACACAAGCAATACAGCGATCCAGGGTCAAGTGCTGGAGGAAGGTACTCTCCATCTTTGGACAGGCAGAGATTCACTCCACTCAGGAGAGGAGACAGCGCAGGGTACCTCCTTGACACTAGGTATCACAGCACACTTTCACGAATAGCAAGTGCTGCAGACGAAGAAGCCAGTGAGGTTGCATCCAGTGAGGCAGAAACAAAACAAAGCAATGAGGAAATAAAGCCAGTTGAAGCTGAATCTACAAAGGAAGTAGAGACATCTGTGAAAGAAGAGATGAGGTGCGAGGCTGATGCCGACTGCGTTTCTAAAAACAAACACACTGGAAGCACAACCAACACAAATATGGCCACTGAACAATCAAGTCAAATCAATCCAAGAGTCAACAATAGAAACAATAACAGCAGTCAAGTTATGCTATCAGAGAGCAGCCTGGCAGACAAATTGGTGATGTCGGTGGAGGAGAGACTCTATGGGGGTTTGAGAAGTGGAGACAGAGAGAAGCAGGGAGAAACCAAAGGAAATGTAACAACTGTAACAGCCTCCCCAGAATTTAAACCCAAGTGATACATCATGATTCAACATATTGTAACCAGACGATCATAGAAATGTGTATGGTTATGTTTACAAAGTACCAAAACATCATGCTTAACACAAAAACAATATCCCTTATGTTGCAAACCTTGTGATGTGACATGTAAAGGCCCTTAAAGCGACTTTCTTCATCATTCATTAATACTGTAATAGAATACATACTTATTTTGGATGAAAACATTTTAACTGTGAATTTTTCTCTGTGAGTTTTCAGCATGCTGCTGTATGTATGCTACTGTGTAGGCCTATGTAAATAATGTTCTGTAACTTTGAAAAAGCACTTTGAGGGGAACAAAACAGTAGTGTGGTAGAGTTTCAAACACCCATTGATATCATGAAACCATTATAAGTGTCCTTTTATGACCATCAAGGTAAGAATATGTGTCTTGTTAAGGAGCAGAATAATTTAAATGAAATGTGAAGAAGATACATAATTTGACAAGATAACAGTAGCTGCAGTTACATGTGCACTCAAAATCAGATTCATCCATTCATCCATTTTCTTATGCTTATCCGGGGAAGGGTCGAGGTGGCAGCAGTCTAAGCAGGGACTCCCAGACTTCCTTCACCCTGGATACTTCCTCCAGCTCCTCCGGGGGGACCCCGAAGCGTTCCAAGGCCAGCTGAGAGACATAGACCCTTTAGGGTGTCCTCGGTCTTCCCTGGGGCCTCGTGGGACATGCCCAGAACACCTCCCCAGGGAGGCACTCAGGAGGCATCTGAAATAGATGCCTGAGCCACCTCAGCTGGCTCCGCTCAACATGAAGGAGCTCCTCCCGTGTGACTGAGCTCCTCACCCTATCTCTAAGGGAGCGCCCAGCCACTCTGTAGAGGAAATTCATTTCGGCCCCTTGTATCCGCGATTTTGTCCTTTTGATCATAACCTAAAGCTCATGACCATAGGTGAGGGGAGGAACGTAAATTGACCAGTAAATCGAGAGCTTTGCCTTTGGGCTCAGCTCCCTCTTCACCACAATGGTCTGATAGAGCGACCACATCACTGCCGATGCTGCACTGATCCGCCTGTCAAACTCACGCTCCATCATTCACTCACTCGTAAACATGACCCCGAGATACTTGAACTCCTCCCCTTGAGGCAGGGACTCTCCACCCAGAGGGCAAGACACTTTTTTCCGATCAAGAACCGTGGCCTCGGATTTGGAGGAGCTGATCTTCATCCCAGCCTCTTCACACTCAGCTGCAAACTGCCCCAGTGCATGTTGCAGGGCAAACACAGCTCCTGCTCCAGTCATACAGAGACTGGACTGCCCTTAGCAAAGGGCCCCGGAACCTCATACTCCCGGAGAACCCCACACTGGACACTACAAGGAACACTGTCAAATGCCTTCTCCATATTCACAAAGCACATGTGGATTTGTTCGGCAAACTCCCATGAACCCTCAAGCACCCGATGGAGGGTGTAGAGCTGGTCCATTGTTCCATGGCCAGGATGAAAACCACACTCCTCCTCCTGTATCCGAGGTTCGACTATCGATCGGACTCTCCTCACCAGTGCTCTGGAATAGACCTTATCGGGGAGGCTGAGGAGTGTGATTCGATTCCCCTGTAGTTGGAACACACCCTCTGGTCCCCCTTCATAAACAGAGGGACCACCACCCTGGTCTGCCAGTCCAGAGGTGCTGTCACCAGCCGCCACACAATGTTGCGGAGACGTGTCAGCCAAGACAGCCCCACAACATCCAGAGACTTAAGATACTCAGGACGGATCTCACCCCCACCCCGGAGCCTTGCCACCGAGAAGCTTACTAACCACCTCAGTGACTTCAGCCAGAGTGATGGACGAGTCTGCCTCTGAGTCCCCAGTCTCTGCTTCCTTCTCGGAAGACGTGATGGTGGGATTGAGGAGATCCTCAAAGTATTCTTTCCACTGTCCGACAACATTCCCAGTTGATGTCAACAGCTCTCAGTGCTGGTGAAGCACTGCTTATCCCTCCTGAGACATCAGACGGTTTGCCAGAATTTATTTGAGGCCAACCGAGTCCTCCTCCATGGCTTCTCCAAACTCCTCCCAACCTCAAGTTTTAGCCTCTGCGACTGGCAGAGCGGCAGCACGTTTGGCCTGCCAGTACCCGTCAGCCAACAAGGCCCAATACGACTGCTTCTTCTTCCTGATGACATCCTTTACTTCTAGTGTCCACCACCGAGTTTGGGGATTGCCACCACGACAGGCACCACAGACCTTACAACCACAGCTACGAGCGACTGCCTCGACTAGAGAGGCAGAGAACATAGCCCACTTGGACTCCATGTCCCTACCCTCCTCTGGAATCTGGGAGAAGCTCTCCTGGAGATGTGAGTTGAAGCCCCTCTGCCAGAGGGCTCTGACAGACGTTCCAACAGACCCCACTACCACAGAAATCTATTAACAGAACACCACTGGGGTTTAGATGAGGGAGGCTGTTCCTCCCTATCACCCCTCTCCAGGTGTCACTGTCATTGCCCATGTGGGCATTGAAATCCCCCAGTAGAACAACTGAGTCATCGGGGCACTGTCTAGTACCCCTCCCAAGAAGGCTAGGTATTCTGCACTGCTGTTTGGCCTGTAGACCGACACAACAGAGAGAGGCCTGTCTCTGACCTGAAGGCACAGGGACGAGACCCTTTCATTCACTGGGGTGAACTCCAACACACGGCAGCTGAACCGTGAGGCAATGAGCAATGGGCCGTTGAGGCCCCCACCTTCGACTGCTGTGGATTTCGATTTCTTTCTGATCATGCTCTCATCATATCAGATTTTTCAGTTTATATTTATGTAACATCTTAATAATCTTAATGGTCCAGAAATGAAATTATAATTAGGTGTTGGTGTGCATATGGACAAGGCCAGTGAGGGGATTAGATACATTAATATTTTTATACTCATATTTGGTCTATTTTTGTAATTTTTGTTGCTTGTTAGCCATCTGTCTCTGCATAATTTAAGAGTCAGTATCCAGGAGTGTTCATGGTCATGTTTACCAATGTATTATTTATTAGAGAGAGAATGAAACTGAAACCAGAATCTTGTGTTGACAAGTAGGTTGTTTAGAAAAATAATGTGACTCTGAAAACACACTGTGGTAACTTATTTTAAATGCTGAATTTCCAACAAAAAATAAATGTTCCAAATAGTTAATGCCCATTTAAAAACAAATTACTCAAAATAGGTGAAGACATATTTTTTTTTTTTTTTTTTGTATGAATGTTGCAATATCAATTATATCTGTTTGTTCCAGTTTGTTTTCAATGAGAGTTTGGCTGTATGTTAAAACTGAAGACAAATTTTTGTGAAATGAATAGGGATAAGAACTGATGTGTGTGGTGTGATCATTTATAGCATCTACCAACATCCATCCACTGCACTGGGGTCAGATCACTGACAAAAACAACCTGAACAGGATTAGCTGTTTAACTATCAGATTACAGATTTGTTAACCTGGTTTAACATTTTTGTAAATACTGTGTCTATCCAAATGAAGCAAAAACTGATGCAAACTTCAACATCTTTTCTGTTAGCATAAATAAACAAATGTGAAATTATATGTCCACTACAGCCTCAGAAAGAGGTGCCATTTTTCCACCCAAAATATGTGATTTTAAAACATGAACTTAATATGGAAAATTTGTGGAGCCAAACAAGGTTGCTTGGGCATTTCTTTCAAAAACTATTAATCTCCCATAGTCCTCGATCTGAAATTATTTTAAAATTCTAGAATGTAAACATGAAACCCTATATAAAGGGAAAGGATTACATTATTTTTCACTTGTGTCATGTGAGAAGCTGTGGTGTCAAACACATGTATTTCCATAGTAATGGATCAGTTGTGTGTGAAATCCCACATAGTTCTGATGCAGAAAAACGTGCCAAGGCATTCTTTTCGAGTGGTCCTTGCTGACGTAGAAGGCACTGCTCCCTCCTCCATCAGAGCAGTGACTCACCTGCTCAGTGATCTATTACTAGACTGATGATGGACCAGGCTGCGTAAGAGGAGAGTGCTTTAGATGTGATCGGCACATCAAAGAGGCTTCCATGGAAAACTGGCAACTGTGACTGGGATGCCGATCCACAGTGCCTGCAGCCCAGCTACTTTAGCTCTATTTATTCCCTAATCTGACAACAAAACTGCTGTTATAACACCCTCTTAGGAAGACTAGTACTAAAATGGACACCAAGAATGACCAAATAGCAGTACATAACAACTGAACTGTATTGCATAACAAAAATAGACTCAACTTAAATGAATAGGATCATTCAACAAGACCTGTTCAGGACATTCATATAAATAATAATTAAAAAATATTTTTGAAAAAGAAAATACTTAAAATCCCTAACAGACCAGCAGTGGAGTTCAAGGCTTCAGTCTTTCAGTCTGCTTTCTGTTTTCTTCAGCTCAATACAGCATGCAGGTTTGTGTTGGTGGGAGTTAAAAGGACTATTATAAATGTTCTCAAAGATTTAAATACAGAATATGATAAGATTTTTTCTTTAATTGTTACAACATCACAATGCTTTTAAAACTGTCATTAGGGTTCTGTCAAAACAAAATGTAATAAAATAAAACACTAGTGGGCCAAAGTGAACAGAGGCGATCCTTTGAGTCCAGTACAACACTTTGAAGATGAAGATGGGAAGAGACAGAGGAGATGAGTATTTCTGGAGATGAAGGAGAAAAGGAGCACCATCTTGACAGCCAGGGGATCTTTGATTAATTTAATTTTCTAATTTGGCGTCCCTTCATAACTCAAATAACTCGGCACACTAGAAGTCCAGTTTCTAGAAGGACACCAGTCTTAGCAGATTTATCTCCAAACTTGGACCAGTCCAGGACAGACAGACCTGTGGGAATAGTAAACTTTAATGATATTAAAGACAGATTAGATTTCATAATGCAAGTTTACACAGGGAAATGTAAAATAGTTCTGTTATAACCAAGGATCAATCACAGCAGCGTGCTATGCCACACTCACACCCTGTAGTATGGGCAGATATTTAGAAGATGATTAAGGAATACAAGTCCCTTTTTCAAGTACATACATAAGACGATGTGAAAACTGACTGAGTGGTGGTGGGTCATTGCACTACCAACCCAACATCAACCCTTTTCTATTACGCATCTCCCATCTCCCTGCAATTCAACTGAGACAGGGAGCTACTGGAATCTACATAACAAATGGTGCTTGCGAAAAAGGTACAGGTCATTTAGAAATATTAGGCACTGAAAATGTATAAAACCAGGACACACTGAAAACACACTGACGAGTGCCGCCTTCTTCAAGCTTTGGTGGCATTGAGTTCTTGGGTGAGTGTCTGAGACTATTCTTTTTATTTGGGGAGTCTTTTCTTAATTCTTAATAGTCAAAAATGAAACATTTTGCATATAGTAATGTATTACATTATGCTGAGCATCAAGATGTTTGAGTTTACTAATAGATTCTAGGACTAGAGCAAATGAAGATGAGCGTACACTGCGCAATTTTGTAAACACTCACATTGTAAGCAGCTGAAATTTGGCCCGACTTGAGCTGCCCCAAAACATCTCAAATTCAGCCTGAATATCACACAGTGTAAGCCCAGCTTAAAGCTCAAACACACACCAGTGAGTTGGGGGGGGGGGTCACTGTTGTTTGCAGGTGGAGAGCTTGCGAATCTTGCTGGCTGTGGAAACTCCTTTTCGTGAGGGGTTTGATGAGGAGGATGATCGCCTTTCTGCTTTGGCTTTGTTGTTGAGAGACACCCCCTCTGTTCCATTTGCACAAACTGGTTTAGCCATAGCAGGACTGTTGTCTGCAGTTGCTAGATCTTCATCAGACACTTGTCCTAAAGACAACAAAAATAAACCAGTGTTTGATAATTCAGTTTGTAACATCTACTATAGTATAAAATGTCCCAATACACAACCAATAAAAAAAAAAAAATCATAGCTACAAACTGTAGCAAAAATACTTTGTTAAATGTCTTGAAAGAAGATCTGCAGAATGGAATAACCATTCACACTCAAATACTTTATTTAGATGGGACTCTTATTTTACAATGAAGACTGCTCGCTCTGTACTTCCATTGCATCCATCTGTATTAATCTTGTACTACAATGTCAACTGCACCTAGTGCACAACAATGTAGACACACAGTACTGTACATAACCACATAAGCCTCAGTTTTTTTTACTCTACCCTACACTCTAGTGCACTTTTGTTTTACAAACTAAACTAGTATTTCTTGCCTATTAGCAGACATTATTCACCTGGTACTGTGAAGTCCTGAGTGTAAATGATCTCATCCTCTCCATCGTAGAGTTCATCATCATCCTCCTCCGTGTAGCCGTGCAGATCCTCCAGATAGGGGACCACGGTCATACTGCGCCAGGGGTCTCTGCTCTCAGCATTGGCTGGAATTGGCACCGGGCGCTCTGATGGAGGGTGTTTCTTACGCACCCAGCTAAGCCATATTGAAAAAGGTGAAATGTATACAGTAAAAAAAAGTATATTACAAGATGGAACATTTCTTTTTAATATTTTAAGATATAATCACTCACTTGTGTTGTCTTATGTTCTGTATAGAAAACCTCTTGGCAGGATCATACTCCAGCATCCCTGATTAACAAATTATGTTATTTACTCACTAATGCCATAATCTTAAATATATGTTTTTTATGCAGCTATAAATCACTGCTAGAACAACGGTTACATAAATTACATTATTGTTATAATCTTCAAAAAGTGCTGTGAACTAGTTTAATTTAATGACAAGCAGAATAGAACATTCTTTGCACTGATAACAGTGTATATTCTTCTGCTGCCTCCAAATCAAACTAGCACCAGAAAGTTTGGCTGGTAAACTCCTATTCTACAATTCCACCTACTGGATGCGAAAAAGTTAAATTATACAATTTTCCTCAGCTTTTTAGCACACCCTTAAAATGTTTTCAGAGTAACACACAAACCTTGCAGCAGGTCTGACAAAAGAGGTCCACACTCCTCAGGAATAGTGTAATCTCCCTTTCCGATATTTTCAAATAGCTTATAGATATTGTCCCCCTCAAATGGATAAAGACTTGTTGTAATGTTGTATCTGCATGAAACACAGACAGAAGCATTTGTAATGGTCATTCACTCTTCACTTTTCCCTTTTTCATTTGTCTTTTTTTTTTTTTTTTTTTACTAACAGTGTTACTCCTGCAGACCAAATGTCCACTTTAAAGCCTGAAAAGGTATCCAGCCCATTTGCAATTTCTGGAGGTTGGAAAGCCGGAGAGCCCTGGCTGGTACGACATGTGTCATCGTCAGCAAATGGATGAAGAGCCTACAAATAACATAAAAGAAATCTAATTGTTTTTAATCAGTAAAAATATCTTTTCATTTTGTAATCTTAAATTGTGAACAGTTACCTCTGCTACACCAAGGTCTGAGATCTTTAATGTTCCATCAGTGGTCAGCAGCAGATTCCCCGGTTTAATGTCTTTGTGGACTATTCCCTGGCTGTGCAAATATTCAAGGCCATCTATTAGTTGGCAAAAGTACCTGCAAAGGGTAAAGGTTTTTAAATAATATGAATGACATCTGGATTAAATGGTTACAACCCAAGTTTTCATACATGCTGCCAAAGTAAAGGCCATGGTGTCTTGAATCTAAATTTGGGTCTGCGGCTGAGACTGCAGAGTGTGTTGGACTAAATATAGCCAAAAGGACTGAGAGAAAGAGAAGACACTCACCCGTGAGCTTGAAATACTGGAAACCTTTTCTCTGGAACACTGTCCAGCATTTCCTGCATCCCACATACACAGTACTCCATCACCATATACGTGCACCAAGTCAAGGGAAGTTAGCAGTATTTACATATAAAACAAGCAGAACACCACATGATGTAAACTAACAACAAACTTGACAAGGATATATTTTTTGCTTCTCTTCATTGTAGAGAACATCTACTAACTGAATCACATTCTTGTGTTGTAGTCTTCGTAGCAGTTGAATTTCCCTGTAAATTCAGAGATTATGATATTGATGAATAGCTGACTGGGGAAAGGAAAAAAAAGAAAAGCATTGTGCACACAACAATAGTTACACTAGTCATATAAATCTGATTTCTGAATTTAGATCTAATTTGAAAGCCTGTTTGATCATAAAAAATTGAATATATTTGTGCTTTTCCAGACACTCAATTGCTTTACAACTTCTTGCATTATTCTTTCACTCCACACTGTGGTGACAAGGCTGTCAATCTGTACCAACAGCCACACTGTCCAACAGCTATCACTCACCCACATATCACATTCATGCACAGGCAACTATGTGCAATTGTGCATGTGGTTTGGAGTTCAAACTTTGGAAGAAGAAACTTATCATTTTTTGTTGTGTTAAAGGTACTGATCAAAAGTGTGAATTTTATCTTCAGGAAATTAATAAAGCCATTTGTTTTATTAGGACAGAAAAACCTGTGAATGATCTTGACTGATCATAATGAGAAAAAATATATAGATTTACTTGTTGGGTCACCTAGCCTTAGACTGAACAGTATTACTCAAGAATGATATGGCAGTAGGATAGTAGACATATAGCAACTGGAGAACACTGGACTGCTGAAAGATTAAATTTTTTTTATCTAAAGTAATTAACAAAAGCATATTTGGGTTTCAAGAACCTAGACACAAGAAAAATAATAATCCTCCTGTCTCTCAACTCCCTTGTTTCACAATTGCTACTTGAAATAAGAGAAAGAGATGAATGCTTGTTATTTTATATTGTCATTCATATGCAGTCTTGTTATGACATAACATACATGCTGTCATTACTCAGATTTATATACATTTACAAATTGTACTAATGAAATGTACTCACTTTTTGACATTAGCTTCTCCATTAGGAATTCTCCTCAGCTTCTTCTTCTTCAGTATCTTAACAGCTCTACGACAGAGAGTCTCTGAGTCCAACATCTCTTTGACTTTACCATAGGATCCCTCACCCAGTAGGTCCCCCATAAGGTACTTTCCTATTAGCTTAGCTCTCTTCCGGCGTGGCTGATAGATCACCTCAGTTGAGTCAATACGGTGAATAAAAGTATCCATCAGTTCATTTTCATTGAGATAGTCAAGTTGATGAAGATCACCGGTGCTCATGGTGGATTATCCTTGATTCAGTCCTCTGTGTAAAAAATATGCTGTACTCTTTCTGATTGTGGAGAGTTTAACCAAAATATGGAATGCAAAAACAAGATCTTTGAACGTGTGTGCCAAGTTTTAAACTTGAGAAGAATCGACAGGTTAGATCCTGTCACACTCAGCACAGATTCAACAGACGTGCATCCTTATTGGGTTGATCAGATAAACTTAACCTCTATGTATTGGAATTCCACTTGTAGGTCACTAATACTAGTCAGATGTTGATAAAAACAAAAAGCACTGCTTTAAGCACATGCGGCATTCTTTGAGTTTATGCTCCATCGCAAACCTTTTTTTAGGATTCATCAGTGTGTTGTATTATCCTGGATCCAAACAAAATACAACAGGGATCTGGTCGGCTCCTGTGGGTCACTGACCATTTAGACCACACCGCTTCATTTTTAATGTGTACCTGACAACATAAAAATCAATTCAGGATTTCATCATGTAAGTCTTTCTTGACAACCGTCCATGAACGCAGTAGGTTACTGTGCAGAGCAAATGTGATTATTAACGTGATACCTTTAGTAATATGGCATTGCAATAATTAAAATTATAAAAATATACGCAGTTGATAGCAAGAAAGTATCGTTCAATAAACTAGTACTATGTCAGCATGAGTGTCTTCATAGTTGCATCACAAATTATAATGTAAACAAGCTGTTTCACCAAAGCTGCACCAATGCTTGTTTTGTTAAAGCGACCAGATTTAGGATTATAAAGTTTAGCAGTAGCATTTCTGTTGTTAGCCTCGGTGATAAGCAGAAGCTAATCAACTTTGGGTTTGACGTTATAGCATTGCCGCTAGCCTTCGCTAGCTCACTTCTTCGACTAAAGCGCTACATAAAGATGAAATGCTTTGCAGGTAAAGATGGTCTTCCCATAATTGTAATAATACTAAGCAATAATCTGAGATTGCATACATAAAACTAGAAGACACCGTGCAACTATACCAAGCTAGAACATGCTAACCGGGGTGTGCATGGCTAGCAGTTAAGTCCTACGAATAATCGTAAAATAAAGCTAACTTGAGTACGGTAATACATATGTATACCTTTTGATGGTTTTCGCTTTGATGTCAGTCACCGTGAAATATGTTTTGCTGGTGCTGAGAAAGCTAACTAATGTTGAATCTTCGCTTTGCTCTGCTACTCAGGTTGTCGCCATCTTGTTTACCTCCCCTTCAACTCACTGACAGCCTCTACGTTACTGCGTCAAACCAAACTTTTTGAGATGGGAAGGACGAAAAGATATGAAGGATCCAAATGCGGAAAGAGCCCAACTCATTCACGTTATATTATTCTAAATACTAGTCGTTTACTGCAGCGTGGCAATCTTCTGCTATGTTAATGTGTGTTTTATTTATCATAGTTTACTACTGTGATGAGGTTGTGACCATTCCTAAACAGTTGTTTTGTGTATGTCCACTCAAAACGTCCTGCTGAAGTATGACCCTATTCGGGTAAGCCAAGAATACACACTTCTCCGATACTTCAGGAAGATGATTTGATGCTATAGAACAGGGGTGTCCAAACTTTTTTCATCAAAGGCCACATATCTAAACACAGACAAAGCCGAGGGCCGATCGAGGGCCGTAGACTGATGCTCAATACAGTGAATAATTGAAATCTGTGCATGTTTAACACATTAGAATGAGCCATCAGTCTTTATTCATGCTAAGATCCTTAAAACCACACACTAAATATTCAATATTGGCTTTATCAAAGTAGATTTTCAAAAAACTTGCAGTAAAAAAATATTTTTGTAATTTAGGCCAATTCACCTAGACGTCTGAGGGCCAAGAAAAATTTGTCTGAGGGCCACATAGTTTGGACATGCCTGCTATAGAACATGCAGAGAACCCCACCCTGTTAAATAAAATACTCTTATCACTGGGCATAGACACTCCATTAATTACATTTAATAGTGGAGCAAATCATCTGATTTTAATTAGCACAAAAAATACAGTGACCTTTTTTGCATGAACAGATGCATAAAAACATACACCAACAGCTAAACTTGTAAAGTAACTTAATAGTGAGGAAATGTAATACTTAATATTGCACAAGGCATTAAGTGAAATGCAAGTAGTATAAAATTATAATGTAAAAAGATATCTTTACATTGTTCTCCTTTTAACATAACACATTTTTAAATTAGTTTTACTGATTGAACATTAGACTGATCCCTTAAATTCAGTAATATGGTCTTCGAGGGTTGTTCTGCAAAAAAAAAAACACAATTATTCATTAAATCAGAGTGTATTTTTTAATGTAAACTTCAAATGTGTGTTACCAGTGGATTAGGCCTGAAGCGGTAGGCAAGCATCATTCGCTTTCTAAAGGCGTCATATTCATCGTCACTCTTTGTAAGCTCTGCTGGACGGTCAATTCCCAAACCTGCTCCATCTACAGCAACAGTTCCCCTAAAAAGAAACAAACACAAAGTTAAAAAAAATAAAAATGAAAAATTCAAAGCATCATTTAATATTTTGTACATTTACTATCGCTATAAATATGTGATTACTTGTTAACTGGTGCTTTAATTCCTTGACCCTCACTTCCAAGGCCTTCTCCTTCTTTCCAGCCCATCTTCATTAGCATTCGAAAACCTAGATTTTCCACTGTCAATTTAAACTCTTTGTATTCTGAGTAATCAGGGTCTCGACCCTCCTATGGGTAGAAATACATCGTTTAGTCCATATGATAATAAAAACTGAAATTTTTTTTTATTTAGAACCTTCAGTGCTTTAAATGTCTCCATAAATTTTTCTAGCTCTTCGGGAGGCAGAAAGTCACCAATAAAGTGTTTTCCTTTGCCCATTTCAGTAAGAGACTCGGCCCACTCTGAGACCACAGAAAAATTGTTTAGTTGTTGCTTCACAAAACAAAAACTATGCTATGAGTCTCACCGCGTGTTTTCTCCATTTCCATCTTCCTGAGTTGGTGCTCCCAGGTCCCATCACTTTGGTCTACCTCTTCATCACTATCATATTCATGTTGATGCTCTCTCATAGCTTTTTCCCACATCACCTGCATGTCTGCCATTGCACGCTTGTGTTTCATAATCATATCAAACATTTCTTGCATCTATTAAAAAAAATCTCTTATGTAACTCTTGTTTTTTTCAATCTTGGAGGATGTGTTTAAGCCTTGTTCGTATACCTCTTGCTGTTCTTTTAACTGTTTCTTCTGATCTTCTGATAATTCAGTGACTCCAACCAAGCCAAGAGGCTTCCCCTTGTTGTAACCAAGACCCTTCAACTCTTGGGCTGAAATTGTAGAACAGTTAGTAAGTATACCAATGATCCAATTTAAACATTTATTCAATTTCTGTTTCTTATAAGAAGCTGCAGTTGAAGGAGCTTTTTATCTAAGCATGTAAGCAGAGAACACGGTGAGGTTTTGTCAACAAAAGTCACAATGCTTATAGTGAAACAGTTCATTCAAGTAATTAATTTTCATTTTAGATTATACATGTATTATATTTACTTAATAATAGAATTAATGTTTTAATACCAGAGAGTGAAGGTATGTTGGGTTGAGGAAATCCCACATCCTCTGGAATAACAATAGATGGAATAGGCAGCTGTACTTTATCATCTTCAGACCCCCATCGACTCTTTCTCTTCCGTTTAACAGGTGGGGTGTCTGTGCTGGAAGAAGGGGAGTTCAAGGCCGATGGATGAGATGAAGGTTGGAGCTCTGGTGTTGTTGGTGAGGCTGTATAAGAGACTGCACCACTGTACTCCTTTACTTTCTCTTTGTAAAAGCGATAGGCTGGACTTTGATGATCATACAAAAAACTGTAGAAAACATAGCATTTATTACAACAAACTGCACATGTCAATTGATTGTATTGTTTTGCACCAGCTGACCTGAAGGCAGGGTTGTCTTTATTGCGTCCCACAGCGATGGCTTCTACCTCTGCTCCACCCTCTGCCACAAATCTAGCCAGCTTCTCAGCGACTTGTTGGGTTTCGGGGTCCACTGGGGGGGAGACTTTAAGCATCCTATCAGTACTTGGACTCAATTCACACTCAAATACTGCATCGTATTGAACGTGCTCTCACACACCCTCTAGAGCCAATAGTATAAAACAAGGAAGGAAACATGATGGGCAAATGTTCTAACAATGTTTTAATAAACAAAAATAGTGGGGCTGCATAAGCAGAAATTATTTAATTTGGTATGTTTTGTGATTTACGCACCACCTTTAAGCACAAATAATAATGACAATAACATAATAAAAAAGAAAATTTAAATTTGCCCTTACCACAATCAGAAATATTGTCAGGTTTTTGAAGGCCCCTTTGTAGTTCTGCAATTTTTCTTTTAAAGTACAGATAATCACTGCTGCCCTTATCATATAAAAATCTTTAGAAGCAAAAACAACCATGATTGTTATTTAATATTATAAATCTTTGCTGTTAAAATTGCGAAATACTGACAGAT
Organism: Boleophthalmus pectinirostris; assembly: GCF_026225935.1. Lineage (NCBI taxonomy): Eukaryota > Metazoa > Chordata > Actinopteri > Gobiiformes > Gobiidae > Boleophthalmus > Boleophthalmus pectinirostris. The sequence continues at coordinate 18,846 of NW_026571055.1, forward strand.
TGACTTACGAGAAAACTGGATCATCTTTGTAGTCTTCTCTAGCTTTTCTCTCAAGATCAGGTCCCCCTTCAGCCACAAAAGAGGCCATCTTGTCAATAATGAGTCGGGTATCAGAATCCTCTGGGGGAGAGACTTTAAGCAGGCTATCAAAACATTGTTTTAAGATTACCAATACACTGCCAGGTACAAGCCAACTGTGCCATGGCAGTATTGAGAAGATGTAATGAAATATCCATGCCATGGAGGGTCCCAAAGTACTGTAAATAGCACAAGTCCTAAATTACCTTTAATCTCTAAAAATCTGGAGTAATCCGCTTCCTCATCGTCATCTTCACCCTCTGAGGAACAAAAGGCACTTGGTCTTTGGCTCAGAATAGGGGTTTTCTTGGACTGAGAGAAAGTCTTGAATTGGCTTATCATGCTACTGACACCAAGTCCTGGTCGCTTGCCAAAAAGAATACTTTTTTTTTGTTGTACATTTCCTGCTGATGAAGAAGAGCCTGAATTGTTTTTGTCATTGGGAGCACCTAAAAATAAATGAATAAATAACTGGATGGCTCATTCCACTGATTTGAACAATGTCAAATTGAGTAAAATATTGAGTAAATTATAGTTTAATTGAGTAAATAAACAAACCAGAAACAGGAGGCTTGTCTTTCTGCATCTTCATAAACTGCTGCAAAAAGCTTCCATCATTTGCAAATTTGTTTGATGAGGCAAGATCAGGAGAAGTAGAACAACTGACAAACAAAAAAAGAGAACAAAGATGACCCTTAGAAATCTGTAATCAAATACATTCTTAAATTCTGAAATTGAGACAAGTGTAAGCAAAAGTGAAGTGGAAAATAATCCCATTCCAAATGAGAAACATTAAATGGAGAATTAACATTACATTATTTGGTCATTTAATGTGATATTATATAAAGAAACTAAGTGCTTTTGATTAAGGCAAAATCCTTAAAGAGTTTTAGGTTTGACTGGAAAATACTTGAAATAGTTGACCCACGTAATAGTTTTTCATTTTATCTACAGCTATGTTCAAACCACAAATTATACTATTTTTGTGAAAGTCAAATACAATTTTGGGACTAGAAAACAATATATTCTTTCACCACTGATGTAGAAAAGCAAACTGCCATTTCTGCCTTAAAAATTCATAATCATTGCTTCTTTGTTATAAACACTACTTACAGTTTGCAAGTATTCAGATCTGATGTTATCATTATAAATATATCATGGTCTACTTCATTTTTGAATCCACTTGCCTCCATTCGGGAATACTGAACATAACGCGCTTACATAATACTAAGGACTACTTACGCTGACTGCAAAGCTTTATTATTAATGTTAGTTGTCTTTGCATTCATCTGTGCCTGTCGTGCCAGTTTTTCCTCGATTTCACGTTTTTTCTGCGCTATGAGCTTTTCCTGGCGCAGGATATTCATGTTCTGTTTATGTTTCTGTGCCTGTGTCATAGGAGTCTTCGGCTTCCAACATCCATGTCCTAAAAGACAGACATTCATCTAATGAACAGCTTAATTTCAACTACAATATGTACAGCAAGATCTTACATATATTTATTTAGCTTTTAAAATGCAACAATGGTAAAACTTTGACATAAGAATGGCTAAGCTAATATGTTAGCTAACGTCGCGTTAAGCGAATAGATTTGGATTTTTTTTTTTTTTACATGTATAGTTAAGATTTATTGAATTGACTATTTGAAGCGTGTTACCAGGTTTAATCCCTTTTTAGTTGCTGAATATACTTTACCTGTTTCGTTCGGGTCCATGTCTTTGATCGGTTTAAGCAACCCGTTAACAAAATCCGAGTACCTCAAGGCCTTCCATAACACAGCCACAACTTCCGGTTACAAATCGTGCAAAAATAAAAGTATAATTTGTACAAGCTGAAAGGGGCCTTTAAGTCATTATAAAATCTTATCACAATGCCTTCTCTGTTAGGTTAAACGTAGAATAATGTAACAAACTGAATTTACGTAGTTTTAACATTTCTGTTCTGTTGTAATTTCTATAGTTTCCGTTTTTACTCTGCACCTCTTTTCGCTGCTGGGTTAAGGTTTGTTGATCCTTGTTGCTATCCGTCCAGAACGTACCAAAGGACTCCCTGCTAAAAATGGCAGAAGCTCCCCCACGACCCAACCGGTTTTTCTGTCACCGCTGCTCAGCAGAGATTAGTCCGCATCTGCCGGTAAGGATAATAGCTGTTGTTTAGCTATGCTCGGCTTTGCTCCGGTATGTTTTTCACTACATACTTGAGTTCGCAGTGATTTGTTAGTCACGTCAGAAACATTACTGTGCAGGGGCTATGCTAATTAGCCAGCTCTATACACCATAATAGAGAGACAGTAGAAATATTGACGTGTAACTTGTTAATGCTACCTTAATTGTAGTCTGTAGCTCTTCAGTTTTGTTATTCTAAATTAAAAAAATAAAATCAACATATTATAAATGTAGGTTAATGCCAAGGGTGTTTGCTGTGGTGATGATTTATTCCCAAGTTATGACAACAGCGTGTGTGTCTTTCACAGTAATAAAGGGGAACCAAAATTTGTCGAACAAATATGAAAGATATATCAAGATATTCTTAATGATATGGTGCACAAATAAGAGTTGCCGGGGGTGAGACTCATGGTCCAGCATGTGAGCTTGGCTAAGACCCTTTTGAGTCCAGAGACAGCTCCAGGATGGAGTCGCTATTTCTAGTGGCTTCTTAAATGTTTTTTGTAGCTTTTTACTCTATCTGCTCTCATATGTTGACATTTTTTATAATAAATATGAAGTACTAGCAAATTGTACTAATCAATTAAGCTGTGAGCTGTTAAGCATAATATTCATAATTATGGTGCATTTAAATGATAGAATTGTTAATGGAACTTGTGTCATAGGATTACACGTGTCCACTTTGTGAGTCTGGGTTCATCGAGGAATTACCTGAAGAAAGGAGGTATGTTAAGTTAATTTGGATGTTCATATTACTGCTTTGACTAAATATTTTACTATTGTTGATCAGTACTGAAAATGGGTCAACATCTTCATCCTCTTCCTCCTCCAGTGACCAAAACCGACCAGTCTTTGAGGTTAGCAAAGCTTTTATATCTCTTTAAAATAATAAAATGATATAATCTCAGTATTAATGTTCCTCTTTTACAATAGCATATGGATCAGCAACACCTTTTCACATTTCCCTCTGGTTATGGTCCATTTGCCCTTGGAATTTTTGATGACAACTTTGATCTGCGAACACGACTTCCACCAGAGGACAACAGAGAAACTGAAAACAGAAGAGAACGAGAAATGGCATCACGGCAACGATACAGTGCCAGGCAACCACGAGGGCGGCATGGGACTCGGCGTCAGGGTATGCGTCATGAAGGAGTGCCTACATTAGAGGGGTGAGACTTTCAATATTAAAACAAATAGTAAAATTTTAAATTGGGGTTATTATGCAAAAAATATTTTTGAGCTTACTACCATGCTATAATGGTATAATATATGTAATCTTCGTGTATGTATGTATGTATGTATGTGTGTGTGTGTGTGTATATATATATATATATATATATATATATATATATATATATATATATATATATATATATATATATATATATATATATATATATTAGTATGTTCAAGGGGAGACTCAGAATCTCAAAAAGAAGGTGAAACTTATAAACGCAAAACAATGAATATAACATTTTCAAAACAGTAAAAGTTAACATGGTGATCCATAATGTGTTAGCAGTTAAAAAGGCTAAATATACTTTAAAGAGAGGGTCTCTTTAAAGTATATTTTGCCCTTTGGGAGAACTGTGGGTAAAAATAACTTTATTTTGGTTTGGATTATAGAATTATTCAGCAGTTAGTAAATGGAATTATTGCACCTACGGCAATGCCAAATATCGGAATGGGACCATGGTGAGTACTTATGACACATGTCTGGCACTGAGTCATACTTGCTAGTATTTTATTGCTATGTGGATTGTATTTAGGGGTATGCTACATTCAAACCCAATGGACTACGCTTGGGGTGCCAATGGACTTGATGCAATTATTACACAGGTAGCTTTTGTTCTGTATTTTGACTAGTTAATTTGAGATGCAGGAAATGAAAGAAAAATGTTATATTCATTTGTTGATTTTACACACCTGTATTCTTCTTGTAGTTATTGAACCAGTTTGAAAACACAGGGCCTCCACCTGCTGACAGGGAAAGAATAAAAAGTTTACCCACGATTGCCATAACAGAAGACCATGTTGGTAAAGACATTTTCCCTAGGCCTGTCATGATAATTACTATATCGACTTATCCTTCAATATGTTAGATGGAACAATCATTTTTGGGGCTCAGTATTTATCGTGGGTACTTTTTCTTAGTACTAGTGGGGAACTTTTTGTCATTTTTCTGTGCTACAAAAATATTTGCTCTGTAGAGAGTCAAATACAGAACTATGACTCATTACAGACATATACTAAGTACTTAAGTATTTTGGTATTTATTTAATTGAGTTTGTGTTTTTAACCATATTATACATTTAGTATAGTTTTTTGTGCACAATCCTGCTTTAGGGTTATTGTGTCAGTGGCATATATTTGTTTCAGTATTATCGTTTATATCGCCTATATCTGTTTTTAGTAATATATCGTACTTCAAAAGTTCTTACCGTGACAGGCCTACCCACCCTCTTCCTCCCATACATAATGTACAATTGGCATTATAATTTATGCCTCTAATCTGTCTTTTTCAGGTGCAGGTTTAGAGTGTCCTGTTTGTAAAGAAGACTACAGTCTTTCAGAGAGTGTCAGACAACTCCCATGCAATCATTTATTTCATAATGACTGTATAGTGCCATGGCTGGAGCAGGTATGGATTTGCCATCACATATTCCTTTTATTCTTTGTAAAGTATGAATTAAATAGTTAGTATTTCAAACATGAAATGTATTTTTAATTTTTATTTGATGTTGTCTTCTTGCAGCATGATACATGCCCTGTGTGCAGGAAAAGTCTCAGTGGACAGAACACAGCCACTGATCCACCAGGATTATCAGGAATAAACTTCTCCCCCTCATCATCATCATCATCCTCCCCCAGTTCACCAAGCAATGAAAATGCTGCCAATTCTTAGTTTTTCACGACTGCCTCATAAGAACAGACTGAAATTGCAGCTTAAACCAAGATTGTGGTCTTGTCATAAGGGAATAACTTGTCAAGATGGATGTGTTACCATTCCTTGTGCTGAACTTTTACTGGAGTTCTGTTGCTGCTTCGTTTAAGTGTTTGAGTAGGTGTTGCAGACTGCCTACAGAAGGCCTAGAAAGCCTGGGAACTGAGAGTGTAGACTGACCTGGGGTGCTCAGAAATTTGTTGAAAACAACATGCTTTTAAAACATTGTGTTGATGCAAACCTTGAGATATGTCCATTGTTGTGTACAGATACATTTTATACTGTGAAGTGACAGTGACTTTGCAGTTATAGAGGTTTAGGGGAGGAGAGTGTATGAATCTTTGCATTTTATTTATTTGCACATTTGTTTGTTTTTTTGTTTTTTTTTAATTTTGCACAAAATATTGTTTTTAGTATGTGAGTTTGATGAATAAATACATTTCTGTACAAACATATTTTAAAGAAAGCCAGCTAGGAATTAGAAATGTTTTTACTAGATATGATTCCATTATAGTTTACTCATTGAACAATGAAATATATATATACACACACACAGTGAAGCCTATGTTTATTCACACCCTAGGCAAGTTTTGGATTTGTACTTTTCCTGGTTGGAGTGACCCAAAAGTTACTAAAGGCTGCAAGACTTTAATGAACTGGAATGTGAGAAATGCAAAAGAATGAAAGGTCGATGTTCAAAACCAACTCTTCACTTTCACTTCAGCAACAATTGATTCAGACAGGAAAAATAACTTGGCAAATAATTTGGCAAGCATGAATAATTTTGATTTTTACAGTTGGCTCGCATCTTTTACAGTTTTCTCTTTGTTTACAGCCAGAAAAGCAGTGATTTCCTTTCCAGTAAGATGTACAGCTGTACAGAAAAAATATACTGCAGCTGTAGAAACTGAGCTGATGGTTAGTCACATGTTTTCTAGTTACCAATTCAAAGGTGCTGGTGCTGT
>NW_026571056.1:0-25000 GCF_026225935.1 Boleophthalmus pectinirostris
GCAGCAAATGCCTGACCTCCCGCAGGTGAGAGCGCGGTGGAGATGCCAGGTTAATGAGTGCGAAAAGTCCATATCTTTAAGTGCTCGCACGAGAAGAAGGGGCTCTGCAGCCGTCTCTTTTTAAACTTTTATGAGTTTATAAGGGACCCACGCATTTCTGTGTCCCTGTGTAAGCCCCTCTGTTCTCCATGACCAGGTAAAATTCTAGTCCTTTAGCCCTTATTCAAAATATCCAAATTCCTAAATCATTGATCCTTTTAGTGCTGCTGTCTGACCGCTCCACTCTTGCAACACGCTGAGCTTCAAAGTGCATTCTCGTGCGCCCTAGTCTTTGGCGACAGGTAATGAATGTCTACTGATCCTGTCCATTCACAAAAATGTCCAAATTGTCTCACAATCCAGTTTTTCGTAGTTTCTCTGCTTGGCCGTATCATTACGCCTTGAGCCATGCCCGCGTTGCTGCGCGCCTCCATCTGCAGAGATAGGTGAAGACCCGTAACTTCTTCATTCATAAAAGTTCCAAATTCTTACACATCTGTCCCTTGTAGCCACGCTGCTCGGCTGAAGTCGCAGTACTAGGACCTACAGTGGTGCGCCTTCAACAATCGGATAAGATAAATGCATTCTAAATATAACTCTGCCGCACGATCCCAGGGTTGACGGCTGGGAATCCTCTTTATGCAGCTCACTTTCTGGAGTTTGGGATGACGGGCGCAGAATGACTTGCCCGTCCTTCGCACAATGCTAACTATACAACCAGATTCATTGTTAGAAAAAGCATGTTTGGAGGTGAAATTATATTTAGAATGCGTTTATCTTATCCAATTGTTAAAGGCGCACCACTGTAGGCCTTGGTACTGCGAGGGCAGCCGAGCAGCTCAGCTACAAGGGTCAGATGTGTAAGAATTTGGAACTTTTATGAATGAAGAGGTTACGGGGAGTTACCTGTCACTGCAGATAGAGAAGCGCACTTGGCTCAAGACGCAATGATACGGCCAAGACAAGAAACTATGACAAACTGGATTGTGTGACAATTTGGACATTTTTGTGAATGGACAGGAGCAGTAGACATTCATTACCTGTCGCCAAAGACAGGAGAATGCGCTGTGAAGCGGTGCCGGGCTCGCAGTCAGATAGAGGGACTAAAAAGATCAATGGATTTAGGAATTTGGATATTTTCATGAATAAGGACTAAAAGATTGGAATTTTACCTGGTCATGGAGGACAGAGCGCCTTACACAGGGACCCAGAAATGCGTGGGTCCCTTATAAACTCATAAAAGTTTATAAAGAGGTGGCTGCAGCGCTGCTTCTCCTCATGCACGTACTTAAAGATGGGGACTTTTACGCACACGTTAACCTGGCATCTCCACCGCGCTCTCACCTGCAGGGTGGTCAGAGCAGCGTGTGTAAAGCTCTGCGTACTCTAATGTCGCAGATCACGCCAAATACCCTGCTATACGGGATCGCGGTTCTCTCTCGCTTTCGCTCTCTCATCCAAGATTAGTCCTGGAGTAGTCCTGGTTCATCAGTGTCGGAATGGTGGCATCAAAGTGTCGGAATGGGGGCATCAAAAAGTGTCGGAATGGGGACATGCCGGGGTGGACGATTGTCGGAATGACGGTATGTCGGAGTGGGGGTCTGTTGGAGTGATGGTATGTCGGAATAGGGGTTGCCGCCCCGCATGGAGTAAATTGTACTAAGACACTGAAATAAATTCATATATATGGCGAGCAGTAGTTTTTGGATGAAATTAAAGGCTTTAATGCACGCCATACAGTGCGGAAAATACGGTAGTTATAATCTATGATGCCTGTGGATCATTATGTTACAATCTGAACAATTAAAATCATAATACTGATCTAAAGTAACCTGTAATAGAAACAAGTCCTTTGCCTTATAGGTTGGTTGGAAAAACACGGTGCCCAATGGGAGCTGACCTTGCCATAAGCGTCATCACAGCAAAGTGCCACATGCTGTCAGACACTTCTGTGGATACCTGCACATCACACTAGGGACTAGAAGATTTTTTTTTTTTCATTTATACCAAAATGACTATGTGACACTGCTGAATATTACATGTGGCACTGGTTAAGGAAATAAAGTTGGAGAGGGAAATGCATACTTCACAATTGGGGTATACTATACCTGGTTAAAAGCTCTGAAAAGTCAATTTTACAGAACAGATCTACTTTAAGATCTGGACTGTTTTGTATCTAACCATTTTGTAGCTTCTCTCCTTTAGTTCCTTTAGAATCTCTCTGAACCAATCCTGTCCCGGACTGTGGACCACATAGACCTCAGACCTGGACATAAACAGGTCTTGGGTCTGGTCTGGATTCAGATCCCGGATCACTGCCTTGAGTCGGACCTCAGCAGAAGAAGAGAGAGGTCTCTGAGAGCTGCTCATGGGCTCCACCAGCAGGCTGCACTGTTCCACTGCAAGTTCTGGAGGACATCAAATTAATGTACAGAAAAAAACATGAAGCTTGAATGAGATATTAAAATGCACCTCTGTGATGTTTATCAAAAGGTTTCAGGCTTAAATGTATTCATCATCTCAGTGTTTTGTATGTAATGTCATATGTTATGTAAAATAAAATAAAATAAATGTCAATAAATGTAAAATCATAGTATGCAACTTTTTAAGCAAAGAATAGACTAAAACTGATAGTTGCTAAAACTATACCTTTTCAAATCTGCAGACTGTGTAAAGTAAGTATCTACCCTACGTTTCAGCCCAGACTGGTACTGACCTTTTTCCCAAGTGACTGCAGCTTGTGTGAGGGGAAAGCAGAGCCTATAGCTGGGTTCAGAGCAGAGCAATGACCCCCAAACAGAAGAGAACCAGGAGCTGATGACAGAGCCAGAGTCTATGAGATCCAACAGGGAAGAGAGAGGGAGGAGTCTGCCCCCTAGAGGAGTCAGGAGCTGGGTGAGTCTATCTGCTCCATTGTGATCAACACAAGTCAAAACCTGAAGAGAAAAAATAGGAGTGCACAGAAAAGGAACAGTGGATTCCATGCATATGAAACATGATAAGTAATACACTCGCTATGTCATTGTGCATATATGTTTAGAGTTCTTATTATAATGGAAACTTTTTTTATAATAAAAAATAGATTAAATTCATAGGTGGGTTGTATTTTGAACCCACCCAGCTGGGCCTGTCAAGGACTTATCATTCAATAAAAAATATATATATATTATAAGTTTTGTACCACTAGTGGGTAACTTTCTGTTATTTTTCTGTTCTATAATTAGATTTCAGCAGTAGAGAGTTGATTAAATGACTCAGTACACAAACTAACTACTAAAGAGTTTAATTCTGCCATTTACTGATTGCAGTTCCTGTTATACAAGATAAGAACCTAAATTTGTCTCACAATGGAGAAATTAAAGTGTTTATTTTATTTTACTTATTGTTTATCAAAATATCAATGCTATGGAAAATTCAAGAACAGCAGGAGAATTAGGAAACATGCAATCAGAGTCAAGCATTCACTGTTGATTTAACACAACGCAGTGCCAGCAGGGTAGAGCTATAAGGCTACGAAGTTGTGTGCAATAGGTGGCTGTGTTTTCATTTATAAAGGGTTTAAGAGCTGTTTTATTGTTATTGTGTCATGTAACATTATGTACCATCTATAATTTCAGCACCAATATTTCACTTCATAATTAATGTGAAAGGAGAGTGCAATATGAACTGCTAAACTAATACAAATTGTCATTACTACTTAATCGTGGTGATTCCTCCCCCATCCTCTCTGAGCTCTCACCTGTTTATGTGCGGTTGTGTCCAACCAATGCAGTGTGACCCGTCTCTGCCCGATCATCTCCTGCAAACCCCGAGACATCACCTTCTCACACACATCTACTGTGCCCCCTGCTGCCAAAGACAGGTACTGTTCCATCTGAGCCCAGGAGCGCGGGCACTCGGACACCACAAACAGCAGGTTCCTCCCATCTCCAGACCCATCCTCCAGGTGAAAGGTTGAGCTGCTGTTGCCGCTACCCGCCCGCCTGGATCTGAGGCTGGGCTTGGTGGGGGAGGTGATGTCAGGCCGGTCCCATTGGAAGTCTAGCAGAGTTTCTTTCACAGCATTTTGGACACATGTCGCTGGGCTGTTCAGTGCTTTTCTCTGACATGGGAGTTCGAACTTTGAATCAAACTCCATCTCAAAGTCCTCGAATGCTTTGTGTCGCAGCTCCTTAAAGTCTGAACATCTTGAGATGAGACCTGAGCTGCGACTGGACAGGGAGCCGAAGAACTTATAGCCCCAGCGCACTTTGTCAAACCCATATCTGCAAAAATATGGATTATTGATCAAGAAGGAATTTATAGTCAATAAAAGGCAAGTTCAGGTATAAATCAACAACTCACAAGGCCCTGGACAGACAAATCACACTGGCAAAGAGTGCTTTATTGAATTCCCCACCGATTTCTAGAGTTCCAATACCGATATCAATACTCAGACTTTAAAAACTACTTAGATACTAACCGATACCAGTGTGGGAAAATAGGACTTATTGCCTTAAAACACAATTAACTTATTACAAAAGACATCCAATTATTATGTAACTGTTAATCATTTTTCAAATAACTACTGAATACCTTTGTCTTTTAAATCGACTTATTAAAGGCCCAACCAGGATATTGGCTGAACTGACGGAATCAATACCCAATCCAGTAAATATTTCAGTATTGGGGCCCTTTAGAATTCCTAAAAAAACAGCCTTTCCAGTAAGTTTTCTTAAAGGTACAGTATGTAAGTCTAGAAGTGGCACATCACCTGCATGACTCCATGGAAATAGAGTCATACTTCAAAACATTCTCCATGGAGATAAATATGTTTTATGCCATACCATACTGTGGAAGATTATAGCATAAAGAACAACATTTCCAAGGAAACAAGCAGGATGAGGCCATCCTAAAGGCTAAATAAGAGTCAGGTTTGTGGAGATGCAATCCTGCTCGCAGTAAAGACGCATGCAAAAATAGAAAAAACACGCCTTTTTTCTTGTAAATTTTTTGGCTTAACAGTTACATACTGTGGCTTTAACAATACAAGAATGTCTGATATGCATGGCAAATACATGTTAAAGTATATTAAGTATTTGTCAGAAATGACAGCCCACTTTTCAAGAGGCTGAGAGAAAACAATAAGCAGTAAGAACGTGATTATACTAACTAAATAGATGAATATATATTCCAGTTAATGAACGAATGTCAATCAAAAACATGGAATTAAGATGACTCTGGTTTTACGTTTCTTTTTCTCAGCATTATCTAATAGTTAATCAAGGTTTTCAAAAAATAGGGGCTGCATGTATGCTCAGATGAGTCCCTTTGAATTTGAAACAGACAAAAATACATCCTATTAAACAAGTCTATGATTTAAAAAAAAACAACGAAACAACGCCTATTTCACATGCAACTTAGACAAATACTAGACATTAGACAACAGATTTCACAGCCTTTTGATTACTTCTGCGTCTCGTGGTGTTACCTGTATCCCAGATGCAGTAGTATCTGTAGCATTCCTCTCTTTAAAATGCCATTCCTATGGCTAAGCTCCTCTTTGGTCTGCTCCCCATAGTCCACGTCGATCACAAACACCAGGTTATGCAGGGCCATGTTTAAATCCACGGACAGGTCCAGTTTTACATCTGATAGCAGCGAAATCCCACAACTAACGAGGCAAGCTAAGGTACCTGCTGCTACATGTACAGTAACCAGGCCGCCACACAGAGTAAGCCACAGAACTGCTCTAAACTCACGAAAAACTACAATTTAGATTAGCTATGCACATCAAAATGCACATATTTTTTTAAAAGGTCACATTTCGGAACCGTTTCGACCCCGTGACGACACAAGAATTAAACGAAATCGCTTTATTTTTTGCATAAACTAATTCTATCGTAACTACACTTTCTCCATAGACGCCATTTTCTCTTGTCTTAATGCTTCGCGCTTCTTGACCAGTGTCCCGCCTCTGTGCTGTGATTGGCTCCAAAAGTCCAAAACAAGAGTGTGATTGGTAGAAAGTAGCAGGCTGGTAACTAAATAGTAACCTTCTATTGGCCGAGAGAGCTGTCAGTTCAAACGACGCTGACTGTAAACATGACAGCAGAGGAGGAGTAAAATGGCGACGAGGTTTAAGTTTTAAAAACTCTAGCTCAAAAATAATCAGCTATAGTGTAATACGAAATAAAGAGAATAGCCATAAATCGAAGAAAACATAGAGTAAAACTAAGAAATAATACGTGGATATAGATTAGACTTAGCTCTTATAAATTGCTCTTATAAATTCTTATATAGGAAATGTGTAACAAGTTTCCTTTATTTCTAATACAAGTTTAAGTAACTATTTCCTACACTGCTATAATGACATTAGTTGCCATTTATTCAAAAGTAAGTTTAACCCATGGATCTATGTTTTAACCATGGAAGTATGAGTTTAACCTCCCAGCATATTTTTTAGGGAAGGAACAAGATCTCCTGCCAGATCTCATAAGATAAAACTGCACACATGAGTAAAATTATCTTGTGAGATTTTCCCCCCTGCATTTACATTTGGATTTGGAAAAAAAAAAAAAAAAAACAGGTCACATGTTAGGGAGTTAAAACTCTTCACAAAGAAAACAGAGCTAAAATGGCAGCAAAAATATAAAATTAAACAAATAAAATTTGTGAGGAATTCTACATATGATATGGGAGTGCCCTGAGGTGGCACAATTTTGGGAAAACGTACCATAGACTATGTCTAAATTAATAGGAATAACCATACCTTGCACTCACAAGTCCAAACTAAACCTGACAATTAATGACCGTTGTATATTACTAGCAGACCTTACAGCTGCCAAAAAATGGTAATATGCCACTAGAAATCAGTTCAACCTCTGACTGTGAAAGAATGTCTTTTATCTTACAGAGACATCATTCAACTAGAGCTTTCTACTGTTTGAATGGATGAAGCAAAAGCCAAAAACATTTCTTGCTGGTCCAATCTACTGACCAAACTGAGATCTGGATGTATTGTAGTTGTTAACTGGAGACCTTTTATTATAGTATATGTTCAAAGAATGTACACAATATGTATACTCTTAGTTAATTTTTATGTATGGTATAAGTATGTATTACACAATTTCTGCTGATGTGTTTTGATGGACGAAATTTGCAGTTGTTTTGTGTAAAGGGAATATAAACCTGAATGTTTTTTTTTTTTTTGTATGTGTGTGCATGTGTGTGTAACAGCAACATGTTTAACTGCAAATTACAACGCTTGAATAAAAATCTGATAGCAAAAAAAAAAAAAAAAAAAAGGGCCAAAATTGCACATAATTACAAATTCTGTTAAAATCTTATTTTGTTCTCATAGACCCAGTCTTGTATCTTAAGTGTCTGGTAATATTTTTCAGTTTGATATTGTTCCAACACCGAGACATGAGTTTTCTCAGGGCCATATTATTGAATCAGTGCCAGGAAGTCCATGGTGCTGTCCTCATCATGATTCTGGATCTTGGCTCTACTCTGGCTCTCCTCTGGTTCTGCTCCTCTGTCTCTCATCCGTCTCACCTCCGTCTCTCCTCCGTCTCTCCTCCGTCTCACCTCCGTCTCTCCTCCGTCTCTTGCCTGTCTCTCCTCTGGCTCTCTTCTGTCTCTCCTCTGTCTCTCCTCCGTCTCTCCTCCGTCTCTTGCCTGTCTCTCCTCTGGCTCTCTCTGTCTCTCCTCTGTCTCTCCTCTGTCTCTCCTCTGGCTCTCCTCTGTCTCTCCTCTGTCTCTCCTCTGTCTCTCCTCTGGCTCTCCTCTGTCTCTCCTCTGTCTCTCCTCTGGCTCTCCTCTGTCTCTCCTCTGGCTCTCCTCTGTCTCTCCTCTGTCTCTCCTCTGGCTCTCCTCTGGCTCTCCTCTCTCTCTGTCTCTCTCTCTCTCTGTCTCTCCTCTCTCTCTCTGGCTCTCCTCTGTCTCTCCTCTGTCTCTCCTCTGGCTCTCCTCCGGCTCTCCTCTGGCACTTTTCCGGCTCTCCTCAGTCTCTGCATGTTCCCTCGAGTTTAAGCCATGAAAATTCCACTTCAGCTTCTGCCTTAAAAGGTCAGACAAAACAGATGGAACCAGGTCCATTAGAACAACAAGGACTAAAGCAGGACTGGAAAAGGACTAAACCACGCCTAAACCAGATCTAGACCATGAGAAAAAAAAAAAAAGAAAAAGCAAGAAAAGCAAGGACTAAAGTAGGACCGAAACAGGACTAACCAGGACTGAACCAGGACTAAATAGCAGGACTGAACGTGGAAAAAATAACAGGACTGAAACAGAACTAAACCAGGACTAAACAGACCAAACATGGGCTATATTTAAAGCAGGACTAGACCTATGAGTAAATTTAGAACTGAAGCAGATCTAAACTAGAACTCAGCAACTAAATCTGTTCTCAACCAGGATCACACATAGACTAAACCAGAGCCTAAATCAGAAACTTAATTTAAAGCATGCAGTTGTACTTACTTGAAATTAACAGAGACTATGTATGTGTAAAAAGAGCTAAAACAGATTAGACTAAACTAGGAACTATAATAATGCCTTATTTGACACCTGTCTCTTGCTACTATTTTTTGCTACTTATTTAGAATTTATTATTAAAATTTTTTTCCTCTTTCTTTTTATATTATATTGTGATGTGTGAGCTATTGTGTCCAAATAACCTCCCTTGTGGATCAATAAAGTTTGTCTAAGTCTAAGTCTAAGAACTAAACTTGGACAAGGACTCAGAAATAAACCAGACTAAGGCAGATCTAAACCCCACCCCATATTTTCAGCTCCTTCCACAAATCAAGCCATCTCAATTTGACTGTAAATATCGTAAATATTTGTGTCTATATCTGTACATGCTTACATTGAGTTATATAAAATTATGTTTTTTTCGTCCACAGAGGAGCTGGAGTGTACAAAGTGGCGGCAAAACAACCCATTCTGTGAGTTCAGGGTAACTGTTACGATTCTATTATAACTTTCTGATGTTTGGTTGATGATTCAATTCCCCTGCTGTAGTGTCTTAGAGCAAAGCATTAAACCTTACACTCACCTTATACATGCAAGGTACAATTATTAAATCTTTAACCAGAAGCATGATGGATTAAAGACAATGGAAAAATACTTGTGTCGATTACAAACCGAACAAACTGAACATTCCTTTGGGTTTAAGACTCTTATAAAGTATTACCTAAAGAGGCTTTGGCTGGGACTGTTCCAAAGTTGCACAAAAGTGGAGAAATCTCATGTTGTAACAGATTTATTAGATTTTTGGCATGCAATTAAAGAGGGGCTATTATTCTTAACTGCTAACACATTACATATTTAGATCCCCATGTTCCCTTTTATTATTTTGAAAATGCTATATTCACCCAAAACAACAATCTGCATGCATCCTGCTAATACTGCACATTGCATCAAGTTTGCCAAGTTGCATTGTACACTTTTATATCCTGTATCCTGTATTTATGGAGACTTGTCGTGTGGGAGCATGGGTAACGTAGGCTTGAGACTGAGCATTACACAGAATCTGAGCTAACCATAGGGCCTGGGAGAGATTGCTAGATCACTCAAACATGCATGGATGACAATTCAAAACCTCAGGCATGTTTTTGATAGGAACAATATTATAATATGTTAGAAAGCTCCAGAAAAGAGATTTTCCACAATACCCCTCTTTAATTATAACCTCATGTCTAATCTGACAAATCTATTTAAATTACACTTCAGGATAGGAAATAAAATATTAAAATAAGTAAACATTAAACATATACTAAACTATATATTTCTGCAATGTTTCATAATTGTACCAACTTTGTTGCATTTAATTCTCCAATAATCAAATGCATATTAGCATGCTAGTTGTTGTTAGCTTTAGAGTTACAGGCAAAGCTCTGGTCTCTGAGAGATGTGAGAAGTGTTTATAGACTCATCACAGTAAACAAATAGGATGCTCTGAATGCATAAGGTAAGTGAGGAATACCCTTGGACCACTGCAAACTATTTAAAGTTAACTGGTTCTGTTTTTCACATGTTTAAGACTGTAAAAATCAGGTACAGTGCCTTTAAAGAGATAATAAAAACAGTAGGATAAAATCAAATAATGAATACTATAAAAACAGTCTGGTGAATATTATAAACATTTATTTAAAGCTCAAAATAAAAGGTGAAATGTTAAAGTGATCACAGTGTTTATATATATATATATATATATATATATATATATATATATATATATATATATATATATATAGATAGATAGATATATAGATATAGATATAGATATAGATATAGATATATAGATATATATGTGTATAAAATATGTTTGTACAAGGTGGAAATGTCCAGCAGAGATGCTGTTTCTGTCAGAGACTCATCTGGGACTAAAGTCTAAATAATCTAATCTTCAGTAAGAGACTGTCCTTGTAACCTGCTTTTTGGACAATTCATCCACTTTTAAAATTACAGTGTAACGAGGAACAAGGTTGCTCTGTATAGAATTATTTGGTCTTAACTGTTAGACGAGTCAATTCAAACCTAGAAGCTACAGGAAAGAAAGTCCTCCACATCTGAACCATATTTCAGTCACTATTTTTACATGCACAGAGAACTCCAAGTGCTTGTCCCAGTCTAGAGTATTGGTACCACGATACTAAAATTTAAAACTTGATTTTAATACTAAGGAATAGACTCAAGACTGATTCCAATAGCACAATAGTAATAAAAATAACTCTTTCTTTAGACAATAGAATGTGATTTTCAACAATAAGTGTAGTACTTTGTTTTATATTACCATGTGGCCTTATATATCTGAGTAATTACTCAATCATCCAGGTAGATTCCATGATGGTCCATGTGATCATGCTTGTTCTGATACAGCTCGAGATCATTTTAGAGCTACTTAGGAGAGGTTCATTTCCGTGACCGTGACTTTTTAGTATCGATACCTGCTCGAATGAGTTTGATTGATTGATTGTTTTAGCATCGATTAGTATCTTTATTTTTATCTTTATTTATGATACTTTTGACAACCCTAGTTTACGAGAACTGCAAGGCGTTCAGGCACGTCTTGTAATTTAGCATTCACAAAAAAACTTTGCAGCTATAATGGCAAATAAAAAAGACTATTATACATGTAACTGCACTTTTAGCAGGCATAGTTTTTCAACATTTTGAAAACTGGGTTAAATTGGACGAGGCAGGTTATGTGGTTTTCCTGGCGTGCATGTGGATATAGTGAATGTCTCTGGGTTAAATCTCAGGAGCAGTGGACCAGATCTGAGTTCAGGACTGCCTATATGACCAGTCAAAAGTTTGGACACACCCTTTCATTAAGTGTTGTTTTTTTCTTACTACTTTCTACTTTTCAGATACGAAGACATCAAATATATAAAGCAGTATTTATCTAATTATGTAACAAAAAATAAAACATGAAATTACTCAATAACTCAACTCAATATTTTTTATATTTTATATTGAAATCTTCAGAATATCCACCCTTTGCTTTGTCGACACTGCTGCAAACCCTTGGCCTTCTCTTAATGAGCTTCATGATTAAGTCTCCTGATATGTGCCTCATCTGCGTCAAAATCAGTGATAAACGCAAAAGGCGGCTATTATTATTTTGAGTTTATTTTTTGTTTAGTTTAGTTTTGATGTCTTCAAGTGTGTACAAACTTTTGACTGGCAGTGTAGCTGGACCCTTCTCCAGATCTGAGTCATGGTCTGGTTTTAGGTTGACAAGGGCAAACCAGAGGAAACCAGAGACAACATGCAAACTCCTAAGAAAGCCTCCACGCAATCCGTCAATCAAACCTAAGACTTGAATCATTATTTACAAACTTTGCATAGAAAGTCTTTGCATCACTTCCCACTTCTGGCTAAACGTTCTCCAAAACTACAAAAGGCCCAATGGCGATAGGCAGCTTCAGTTCATGTTCATGTTCATGACCCTCATCATCTCCTCTTCACTGCGTTGAGTCGGAGTCACTGGAGTCCATGTTACAGGTTTGTGTCCCTCGGTGCTGGACAGAGCAGTGCACGTGTCCGGGAGCGTGCACGTGACCTGCAGGGGCATGCCCGTGGCTTCCTTGAGTGTGGCAGTAGTACAGGTTCTGCGTGCTCTTCCGCAGATTCTCCAGACTCTGAAGGAAAGATCTTTTGGCACGTTCTTCGTCTATGGCGTTGGCACCCTCCTCTTCGACCTCTGCGATCTCAGCGAAGGTCACGGGCTGAGTCTTAAATCGTGCTTCACGAGGACGCCGTGCCCGGCTCTTTCCTCTAGGGGGCGCTTTGGGCACAGGCAGTTGCTGTGGGAACTCCTCCAACATCAGGTGAGCTCCGGCAGCGGCCATGTTGGACAGGTACAGGAGAGAAAGCGAATCTGGAGGAAAGAGGAAGAGAGAAGAGAGAGAAGAGACAAAGGAGAGAGAGAGAGAGAGAGAGAGAGAGAGAGAGAGAGAGAGAGAGGAGGATAGATGAGGAAAGGGGATGAGAGAGAGGAGAAAGAGAGGAGGAGAGAGAGGATGAGATAGAGGAGAGAAGAGTAAAAATAGGAGAGAGGGGGTTAGAACTAAGCAGACCAATATGACAGAGACATTACAGTAATATCTAGCTCAGAGCTAGATATTCACACTGTGGTACATGTACTAGTGATATGTGGATTCCTTTGCTGTTCAAATATTTGCTGAATTTAGAATAAATTTAATGTAATTTTGTCCTATTTTGGATTAGTCTTTGTGAAGAATTAGTGTAGTAATTGTGTTCAACAATTGCTACACCACCAGTTTAGCCCTGAAGTAGTCCTATTTGAGACCTGGTTATAATCTGCTGGGACTTGAAAATTCAAACATTTTCTTAGAAATTACTGTGAAAAGTTTGAGAACCACTGATCTAGCTTATTAATTCATTGATTCCTCAGTTGCAGCTACAGTTAAAATATTTGCTCAGTTTATTTCACATTCTGCCCTTCTTTAGAACCTGTATTGACTTGTGTAGTCCTATGTTTTGTGTAGTCCTATTTTAGACCTAGTAGAACTTGGAAGGCCAAATACTTTTTAAGTGTGGAAAAGTTGGGGGGCTCTTAATGGAGAGACACTGAAAGAATCGGTCAAATGCAGATTTAACTCTGAGACATTGGCGGATGGGTCAAATGCAGAGGACACATTTACAGGGATAGATAAGTCTTCTCTAAAAGCACTACATCACAGCCACTGCTCCCCTGTGAACTCCTGTTCACTCTCATGTTATTGCAGTAAACTGATCCATGTGAGAGCTCTACTGCTGCCATATCAATTAACATTTCAAAACAAAATATTCTATCTTTTGTATGGTTGAAAGTCCTCAAAATGGCAGCAGGAATCTGAAACCCCTAAGTACTGCAATGTTCATTTCTGTTTCCAACCACCATAACGAAAGCAACAAATTGGAATTGATACTTTGCATCTGACATCTTCAGCATTCCCTAGAAGTGTGAAGCTACCTGATTGCACTGCTCTGTCTGCAGCTCTGTTACTCAAGTTAGACTTTATTTTAACACAATTTGACCATAAAAAACTGACAATAGAACCAGCGTGTGAGCTGATTTGTGCTGTTACAGTCATCAGTTAGTTAGCATTAGCTAACAGCTATCAGTGTCTCGGGGTTAAACCATGGATCTATTAAAATAAACCAGTTGCAGCCCTGGAACTGCCAATCTGTCCCGGAACAACAGGTAAAAGGAGCTGTTAACTTGATAACTACCACGTCATGACATCACAAGGTGGAACAGAGCATTTTGAGCTTTGGAGATGTACAAAGGATTAATAAAGGACTACTGTGAATGAAACAAAACACAGCGCCAGGTATGTTTTTTAGGAGGTAACAACATTCTAACATGGCTTAAAGCTCACAAGAGTCAATTTTGTGTAATGTAAATGTCCTCTTTGAGAACTGAATGACCCTGTGTTTCTATGGGGACACTGCTCAGAGACACACAGAAGCTTGTGTTCAGAGTCCATCCCTCCTCCCACCTCTCTCTCTCTCTCTCTCTCTCTCTCTCTCTTCTGTTGACGTCAGGCTAATGCAGATGTGTAAACAGCTGGATGGCTTTTCCACCGTCTTTGTGTAAACAAATGGACTAAAGGCACTTAAAGGAGATCTGTTACAAATTACAATTGAGAGTTCATATATTATGATAAATGTGCTGTTGTGTCATTGGGCAATGCACTTCTCCCTTCGCCACATCGGGTAAGGGCTACATGCAACTGTAGAATTACTTGTTTTCTAATTGTGTAGGAAATCAATTACAAAAAAAAAAAAAAAAAAATCTGTTTTGTATGAAAAGGACTTAAGTTTTAATTTAATGATTTTAAAACACAAGTCAAATAAATAAAATAGAATAAAAAATACAATAAAGAATAAAATATTAATGATAAAAATATTACATTTTATTAAATTAATATTAAAAAGTCTAAGATCCTCATTGGCCAGAACATAAACCTTATTAACCCAGACTCTCACCTTTCTCGTGACGTCCTGTTTACAGTGAAGCCTTCAGTCAAAACTCTGGGAAAAGTTCAATGTTTGTCCCAAAACGTCAGAATCCCCAGACAGGTCCCAGAAAAAAAAACAAGACAACTCTTTGAAAATACTTCAAAGTGTAAAACTAAAATGTCTTTTTAAAATAATTCTTAAAAAACAAAGCCACGCTCTTCAAATTCCAAAGTTCAGGATTTACAAAGTTTTAGGCTGTTGAAAATTAAAGTCCTTTAGTTTTGCATGATATTTTCAAAGATGTTTAACTCTGAAAATAGCTTTATAATGTCCCTGAATTGACTTGCAGAGCTGTGAAATTTGGTCTCTGGTCTCACTACACTTATTTTTGGAGTTATATTTAAGGCTTGGTCTAAACTCCAGTCAAACTCTGCACTCTCTCCTCTGTCTGTTTTTTTTTAATATATATATATCAGTAGCGCCTCTCATGCACCGCCCACTCTGCCGCTCTGGTCCAATCAGATCATGTCTCTGAGTATACTGACTCCAGATCAGATTTTACTGGAAGTGACATTCGCCATAGTGCACTAATATTTCTCATCAGTAAGTTTATTTTTTAAGTTAAAATAATGTGATTTTAAAGTCACTGTACCTGATTTTCACTGTGTTAAAAATGCGGAAAAACAGCTAATTTTATGTCACAGTTTGCGGTGTTCCAAAGTTTTTCCTCATTTGCCTTATGCATTCTGAGCATCATTCACAATGATGAGTTTCTAAGCGCTTTTCACTACTCTGAGACCAGAGAGGAGTTACGGTAAAGCTAAAAACAATTAGCATGTTAACATAGCACTTCTTGATTCTCAGACAGTAATATCGTGCCTGGCTCCAAATTCTCTCCTCTAACCACTAGCATCGCGAGCTTCATTTGATTGGAGCTGAACACTAAAGGTGACGTAACAGTCACTTAGTCCACTTCTTTATACAGTCTATGGGCAAGACACATTTTGCTCAAATATAAAGGAAAAATCTGGTACTGGGCCTAATAAAGTGAAGTTAATTAATTCACTCTCTGTGTGCTAAGTTACTTCTGTAGTCACAGCTGTCCTCTGCCAGTCTGCCCCATCAGCCCCTCCCACCACCATCACTCACACACTCACACACTCACACACTCACACACGCACGCACACGCACGCACACACACACACACACACACTCATACCACATTCATACAAGGCAATGTGGGTGAAGTGTCTTGCCAAAGGACATAACAGCATGTCCTTATCTGAGTAGTAATTTTTTACTCCATTTTGTATATGAATTTTATTCAAAATATATTTAAATATTCTACTTAAAGGTCAAAGGTCTATTTGCAATAGAGTTTTGATTGCATATTTCTATTTAACATGCAACACTGAACATTTCCACAGAGTGAAATAGATAAATCTTGATCATGATCTTATTATGGGGGGTCATGACTGAAAAGGCTGGGAATCACTGGTCTACTAAATACTGTTATGTTTTCCCACTCTCTCCCTGGTCTTGAACACACCACATTGGCAATACACAATCAGTGCATGTGAATCTGTTGTGTGTATATTTCAGTGTTTTCTCCCTCTGTCCCTGTCCCCTGAACACACCACATTGACATTATACATTATAACACAGTATAGACAGTATAATCAGTCCATGAGAACATGAGAATGTGTTGTGTGTAAAATAATGAAGCAGTGTTCTTGAGGCGTTCACTCTCCACAGACTCAAGCTTGTAGTTTGGACTAACATCTCATTCAGTGTTTTTGTTTTTTTTCTCAAAGTCAACAGTTTGGACTAACGTCTCATTCAGTGTTTTTGTGTTTTTCTCGAAGTAGCAACCCTTTGCTTTGTGGACGGAGCTGCAAAACCTTGCCCTTGTCTCAGTGAGCTGATGAAGTCTCCTGAAATGGTTTTCACTTCAGCTGTGCCCTGTCAGGGTCATGAAATTCCAAGGATGGAAAGCAATGGTCAAAGCACAGGGTAAAGGCTATTTTTAAAATTCTAAAAGAAGTTACTCTGAATTTATTATTTGTTTATACATTCCGCATGTGTCTTTCATAGTTTTGATGCCTTCAGTGAGAATCTACAATGTAATCATGGAAATAAAATAAAATAAATAAAATTAAAAAAACACTTCTCCAGACTGTTCCTTTGCTTTGACACAGGAGTGCTGGTGTTCCTCTGAAAATGCTGGCGTGACAGTGACTTTGCTCATGCTCACTTTTATGAAAAATTTGGATCCTGTTTGGAGCTTTGAGCCTAGTTTGTTTTATCAGTCTATCATAACATTTGTACATCTTGACTCAAGGTTTAGGTATCATCCTTGTGTGTGTGTGTGTGTTTTTAGTTTCTGTCAGTCAGTCAGTAAATTTTATTTTATTTTTTACCTAAACTGTCAAATAACCCTTATCAAATCAAAATCTGAATTGAGGTGGTCTTGAGAGAAGAGCTCATGACTTCAGACTCTGGTTTATATCTGGACCTCTCTCTGAGCTCATGGAGTTAATACATTCTCTATGTATTAGAAATATACTGTGTAAAGTATACTGTGGGGGTCATCACACTGTCTTTCTCTCCCTCTCCACCCTCCTTTCCCTCCCTCTCTCTGTTACCCTCCTTCTCTCCCCTTCCCTCTATTCCCTCCCTCTCTCTGTTAGCCTGCACTCTAAACTGGTGTGTGGATTCTGAAATTTGACCTGATGTTGAATGAAGCAGGAATAACATTGAGCTCAGAGCTTGAGTAAACAGCTCAAAATAACAACTGGATCAACCAATATGTCCAACACAGCAGTCTGCATGAGACGGTTACGAAATACACTCTACACACTCAGGAGGGTCTAGCCAGGTCCTGACCATGATCTGGTCTTTGTTAAGTTTGTTTCAAACAGCAAAACAAGAACAAAAAATTAATATCTACTCAACAGTTGTTTGAAAATAAGTGTAACTCTTTCAGATAAACATTCACAACATCACCAGACCTACTATGCTTGTGTCTGATATATAATTATAATCTATGACACCTTTGGATCATTATGTTATAATATGCACATTTAAATATTGCAATATTCATCTTAAAGACACAATAAAAGAAACAAGTCCGCCGACTCCTGTGCCAGAAAACAGCAGCGGTCAATAGGAGCTGATATTGCCTTAACCGTTATCACAACAATGAGCCGCATGCTGTGGGCCCCTCCTATGGATAGCTCCACATCACACTAGCAAGCAGCAGATTTTTATTTTTTTTTGTGACAAAATGATTATGCGATGCTGCTGAATCCTACGTGTATCAGTTCACGTCGCTGTAGATTTTGTGATGCTATTAAAGCTCTTCCTCAGACCTGTGCAATCACAATTTTGGTGACATCACTCCCTGATCCTCGTGACCTTCAGAGAGGTCAAAGGTCATGATGGAGTCAGGGGTCATGTTTCCTGTGGCCACATTCGAGCGGTCTGTGCTTATGTTTTCTTTCTCTCCAGTGTCACATCAACAACAGTGACTCAAACATTTAGTAAAAACAGTGTGGGACTTAGATTTGAAATTTGGGTTAAAAATCTGATTCAGATTCTTCAGCAATGGTAGTAAAGCTATCTGTATTAAACTTACTCAGTTACAGATTTTTATTTACCCAAAGAAAGAAAAGAAAAAAGAAAAAGAAGAAAAGAAAGAAGAAATACTAAATTGTGTATAAAAGTGAAAAGTAAAAGTACAGATATAGGGGCAAAAATCAAAATCAAAAGTAGTATTAAAGTAGTATTTAAAATTAATTTAAAGAGTAAAAAGTAAAAGTATTTTGCACAGTTTTTGAGATCTAATAAAATGTCAAATGTAGAGATGCCAATAAAGATTTATGCTAAAACAATTAGTAGTAGTGAAGTAAAACTAAGTATCAACTGTAAAATCTACTTTTACTTCATTGCATTCCACTACTGCTCAAAATACACACACACACAAACGCTCACGCAGTAACCTTGTTTACATGGAACATAAACAGAGCTGAGGGGAAATGACTAGAACATCAGGGTTATAAGAACTTAAAGTCAATAAGTCAGCTGCTGTTACTGTTACTGTCAGAAGGTTAAGCACTTGCCCACAAACCAGAGGGGAGACAGTTCAAAGTCCCCACTGCTTTCTATTTTCCAGTCCCCACTCCAGTCATTCTAATGTAGCTGTGACAGAAAGAGCATCTGACATAAAAAATATACAAACAAACAAGCAAACTCACATTGCAATTTATTAAAGAACTTCCTGAAGAGGTTTTGGATCTCATCCATGTATTTTTTTTGAGTATTTTAGCGATCTCTCCTGGGCCCTAGTAAAACCCTCCTTCTGTGCAATGCTCTACCAACAAGCCTTCACGCAACACTTCTCCAAAAGCATGATACAAAACTGTACACAACAGCTTTTGTGTGAAAATAGCATTTTCAAAACAATAGGTAGGTAAAAGGCAACACGGTGATCTAAAGTTATCGATTAGTAGTTAATATCTCATAAGTATAATACAACCTCTTTAAAAATCTCTAATTCAAAGTTCAAAGTTCAAAGTTAGCTTTATTGACAATTTCTTCACATGTAATAGATATAAAGGAATCAAAATGATGTTTCTCTCTATTCCATGCGTAGACAACGACTGGGAGAGTGAGAGGCCGCTACGTCTGTGTGCGCCGCCATTCAAATCATAACACTATTCAAGTTTTGCTACAGCAAACAGCTGCATTTGCATACAGTACTATGAGTATTTGTACTTAGTTACTTTCCCCCTGGAGCTGAGAACACATGTTCCAGCAGAGAGTCAAAGGTCAGGAGTGTCCCACAAAATACCAAAGTTTATGTTTCAGGAAATTAAATGGACCACATCTGGACACTGGTGGCCTGTACTAAGGGTTGTTAAAAGTATCAAAAAGCAGATCCTAATCAATACTAAAACCAGTATTGAAACTAAACTAACTACTCAACTGAGCAGGTATCAATACTAAAAAGTCACATACACAAAACAGAAATGAACCATTCCTGAATAGTTGTAGAATGATCTTGAGCTGTATCAGAACAATTATAAGAGCACATACACTAGTATACACCCATGGAACCTACCTAAGGGATTACACAAATATAAAGCCACATGATAATATAAAAGTACTACCATTTAAGGTAGAAAATCATGTTCTATTGACTAAAGAAAGAATGTTTTTTTTATTATCATCGTGGTCTCGGAATTGGTATTGACTATGAAGTCTATTACTTAGTATCATAATCGAGTTTGAAATTTGAGTATCAACCCTAAATGCAATACAGTCCAAAGTGTCTGGGTCTGGTCTGAACCCTCGACCTTTGAGATGTTGAGTTGGACACGGCGGCCATGTTGGATCTTTAAATGTGGACATTGGTCAGATTTATGTTTGTGAGAAAAGGACACTTACACAACTCTCCCTCCTCCTTTCTCAGCTATCTCTCTCTCCCTTGTTCTGTTGAACTATATATCCCTTTTTCCTAACCCCCCTCTCTCATCTCTTCTCCTCTCTCCATCCCCAGCCCTTTCTCCCTCATCCCACCCTTTCTCCTTCATTCTTTTTCTATCTTTCCGCTCTCTTTCTGTGCCCCATCCCTTCTTTCCTACCACCCCTTTCTCATACTTTTCACCCTCTCCATTTTTCCCTCTATCCACTCCTTCCCTCTGTAATCATCACTTCACCTCTACCTGCTCCACTCTCCTTTCCTTCTCTCTCCCCTCTTTATCCCCCTCTTTCTATTTCTTTCTCTCCTCTCTTTCTGTTCCCTCTCCTCACCCCTCTTTTCTCTCTCTAAAATGTTAATTTCCTTTACTTACTGTGACCTTTAGGACAACTGCAGGGGTCCAGCTCATGTCTCTGTAACTGTCTCTGTAAATCTGAAACTTATTAAACGGTAAAATCTTCTGAGAAATGCTCATGCTGGTGGTAGAGTGGTTAGCACTTAGCCCTCACTGACTAAACATGGCCTCTGTGTCCTTATTCTACTCTCAGTATCATACACTTGTTTTTTACATATTTTATTTAAAGAAGAGGTATTATACAAATGTTTTACTTTCTAGCATGTTATAATGTTCCCTCATCAAAAACATGCCTGTTTGACCATTTTAGTGAGCTCTCCCGGGGGCCTATTTGATCTTGCTTTACAACTGGCTATAAGATTCTGTACGAGGCTCCACCCCCAAGCCTACATCACCCATGCTCCCATGTGACAATTCTCCAGAAATATACAAAAATGTAGGTAACATGGTGGTTAAATATGTTAAATGTTAGCAGTTAATATCCCATGGACGTGTAAACCTAATCACAAAGTTCAGGATGGATCCACCCCAAAATTAAACAAACTAAAAGTTTTTTTTGTTTTTTTTAAAGAACCATCACATTTGCACAAATTTCCACCATTAAAATAAATCCTTTATTCTTTGAAAGTTAGTGGTCAGTTCCCTTTCTGACCTGCTTAACACTGTTGTCTTTAAACAAGACACTTCTCACACCAGATTTTCAGGCCAAATTTGTTTAGACATATTCTGCGATGGCACGTTGACAACAGTCTATGGGCTGGTGTAGTGCTGTCCAGTAAAGGTTGTGGGTTAGATTCTTGACTTTATCACCAGGTGTGAGGCCCTCTGATTGCTGCAGTCTGTAGTGGTGTCTAATCGAGGTTCTGGATAAGATTCCCTTTTTGACTTGCATTAAGTCTTTGAGCAAGACACTTCTTATCCCAGATCCCCAGGTTCTATTTGTTTTGACAGAATATTCTCTGATGGCACGTTCACCGTTGTGCTGTCTAATGAAGGTTGGGGGTTAGATTCCTGACTTTAGTTCCAGGTGTAAGGCCCTCTGACTGTAGGGGAGATGTAGTGCCGTCTAGTGGATGTTGTGGTTTGGATTCCTGACTTTGGCTCCTGCTCTGAGGCCCTGTGGCTCCTGGTAGATGGTCCTAAATGTGAGGTTGATTCTAGGCCCTCGATCATGGTACTCTTTGGCCACTTGGTGCTGCACAAAACAAATCAACAAAAACAGTGAAATAAAACATTAATATTGAGGCAAAACATTCAAGATTTTATCATATTGTACAAAAAAAATCCTGATATTTTATTGTTATAAGAATTTTCAGTAAGATCAAATACAAAATAATGGGGTTGCACAGATCCATCTTATTCTGTTCTCATACTGATGTTGATAGCATGATCAATAAATACGCTACAAATCAGAGAGCCTCTGCCAGCCTTCTTTATCTATACTGATGTTGATAGCTTGGCTCTGGTATCTGCCAATACCCAATATGATCTGATAAGAGACTGAAAATAGAATATATTCCTTTAAACATAAACAGTGTATGGCAAATAAAATCCAAATATGTTTTGTAACTGTTATTTATCATTCAGAGTAACTACAGAATAACTTTGGAGTCCTGTACTGGAGTCCCAAAGAATAGACTAATCTGACATCCATTCTCAGATTTAGTCTAGTGTAGATACCAGATCCAAAACAGGTCTAAACTGGGACTGAACCACGACTATATCAGGACTAAACCAAGACTAAACCAGACTAAAACAGGATTAAACCAGGACTAACCCAAATCAGGACTAAACCACAGAGTAAACCAAGACTAAAACAGCTCTTATAGCTCTGAACACTGTCTTAACCCTTCATACATATTTGTCTTCCAAATGTTCTTCCCTTCAGTCACAAATCATAAGACCCAAACTAAATAAATGTGTTTTTACTGATATAAACTGTATTATTATGTAACATGTTCTGAGGAGGAAATATTTCTGCAGCAACTTTCAGGAATGTAGCCTTTCTATCCAAGCCTGCGCCACAAATGGACAGACCTAAAAAGATTGGTAGTTCAAAGCCAGCTGCCAGAACTAAACCAGGACTGAAACAGGAATAAACCAGGGACTGAACCAGGATTAAACCAGGACTAAACAACGTCTAGTCCTGGTTCACTCCTGGTTTATTCTTGGATTAAACTAGGACTAAACTAGAACTACATCAGGCCTAAACCAGGTCTAAACCAGGACTAAACCAAGGCTTATATAGAGTGTAAAAGCTTGCAGCCCCTCTCTCTCACAGGGCTGTTTAAACATTCGTCTTGTTGAGTCTTTTTACGAGCGACAGTCACATTTACAGCAGATTTAAAGCTTCATTAGTTCTCACTGAGAGGTACAGTAGATCCTCTGCTTCAGCCCCATGTCTGATACTGGGAACAAGATTACTGTATTGATATTTTGCAGTGGCATCACACTGGGGGTGTTCTACATGTATTTTTTATGGTGGAATGTTTTGTAGTTACCATGGTGACACAATGCACACCTTAGAAAATACTAACAAAAATGTTTTAAGATACTAAAGATGGATTTAAACAGACTTAAAACAGCATATTTTCAGGAGTCTTTGATCAATGAGTGTTTATGGTCCTGTTTAGAAGTTTGATTTTTGGTGGCATTGTGGCAAAGCGGTTAGTGCTTTCGTCTCACAGCAAGAAGGTTCTGGGTTTGATTCTGGGGCTGTGAGGTGATTTTCTGTGTGGAGTTTGAATGTTCTCCCCATCCTTGTGTAGATTTCCTCTGGGAGCTCCGGTTTTCCGTACCACTAAAACATGCACAATAGCCGTGTGGAGCCAGGACTGCACAGTGAGTAACCGACAAACTGTTGGCTAATGCAAGCTAGCAAAATATGTGAGAGGCTTGTTTAACAGCACAAATCAGCTCACCTGTTCTAGTTACAAGTTTTAAAAAATCCACCTGTTTTGGTCAAATTATGTTAAAACAAAGCT
The DNA here is from genome assembly GCF_026225935.1 of Boleophthalmus pectinirostris. Taxonomy (NCBI): domain Eukaryota; kingdom Metazoa; phylum Chordata; class Actinopteri; order Gobiiformes; family Gobiidae; genus Boleophthalmus; species Boleophthalmus pectinirostris. The sequence goes on from NW_026571056.1 coordinate 23,324, forward strand.
TGGATTAAAGTCTAACAGGCCTCAGATAAAGCAGTGCTTACAGTCAGCATCACATCCCTAGGGATGATGATGACATCAGCTGCAAAGTATCAGTATGTCTGGGGTGCTGGGTAGGGCTGGTATTGCAACAGTGATTTATGTTCCTGGGGTTCAATAATGATATAACTATCTGACTATAGTAAAACATTTACTATGGAACGTTCTAGGCAAAGCAGTAACATGAAAAGACAGGTGGCAGACCCTCCAATAAAAAAGTTACAAGGTGCATCTTTAAAACTACCTGATCAAAATGTTTTAAATGGTGGTAAACTGTGATTGGTTCTATCTGCATTACTCTCTCTCTGATTGGTTCTTTTAAATAAAGGTGTGTTCTGATTGGTTGTTTTAAACAAGTATGTGCCTTGATTGGCTGTTACCTGCCAGTCATCCTGAGTGGCCCCCTCCATAATGAGCAGAGTCCCATGGCTCAGAGGAACTTTAATGTGTGTACTGTACGTGAAGTCTCCATTCTCCTCCTGAAACAAAATGATTTACACAAAAAAATATTTCAGTGTTTTTACTGACCTGTTTTAGTCCGGTTTTAGTCCGGTTTTAGTCCGGTTTTAGTCCGGTTTTAGTCCGGTTTTAGTCCGGTTTTAGTCCTGTTTCAGACCCGGTTCAGACCCAGTTCAATCCTGGTTTAGTCCTGGTTTAGTCCTGGTTCTTACTGGAGCAGGCTTTTTTCTCAGACTAAAGCTGCGTGTGTCTCCTAGACTGATGGAGGCGATAGTGGGCTGCTCTCCTAACGACGCCTCATCATCACTATGCCAGGCAATACTGTCATGGCCGCTGCGGTACAGGTTACATAGGACAGAGTTCAGAGCAAGACCAAAGCGCTGGAACAGGAGAGAACGGAGAGACAGGAGCTCTGAGGGCCACTGAGGAGGAGAGGGAGTAGGAGAGGAGTGTTAAAGGTCCTATATTACTCAAAATTGTCATGCCATGTTATATTGCCACCTCATCAAAAACATACCTGGAGTTGTATTTTGTTTCATTCACACATTTATGTAACCCTTTATGATTAGTCTGTCTCCAAAAGTGTCAGAATGCTTTGTTCCACCTTGTGAGGTCATGACGCGGTAGTTTTCAAGTTAATGGCTCCCTTTTGTTCAGTAGAGACGGTCAGTTCCAGGGCTAAAATTAACCAAATGTTTTTAGTGGACCACTTCTTGTTACTACATGACATCACAAGGTGAAGTGTTTTCTGTTTCAGAGAAGAACAAAGTCTAAATGTATACAGGGTTTGTGTATTAAACATGTGAATGAAACAAAACACAACTCCAGGTATGTTTGTGATGAGGAAATAGATCAGAAAATAGTGCAATATGTGCCCTTTAAAGGAGACCATTCAACAGTGACGACCTGCCCCTGGTTCTGGAAATGAAGTCACATCACACAGGACTGCCCTGATTATCGACGGGTGTTTCTCATTCCAAACACCTGGCTGCAGGGGGGTGGAGTTTAAAGTGTGAATACCTGTTAGACCAATCACACAGTTCCTTATACCTCCAGACCATAAAGTGTATTAAAACAAACAGTCACCCACAGTGTTCAGCACCACTCAAATGAAGCTCGCAATACTTGTGGTTACAGAAGCAAATTTGGAGCCAGGCTATATATTATGAATAGGATTTTTTT
>NW_026571057.1:5000-8000 GCF_026225935.1 Boleophthalmus pectinirostris
GTTCTTCCTTGTGTCTGTCAGGTCAGTATTTACCTTCCTCCGCTCAAAACCCTGAAGAACGTGGTGGACCGGATGAAGAACCTGTCTCAGTTCCTGGTGCGTCCGTTTGAGGTTCTCGTTTGTCCCAAAGTCCAGACGCTCATTTAGAATCATTAACGTCGTTTTGTTTCTCAGGTTCTGGAGGCGAACATGAGCGGAGAGATGAACCTGAAGATCGAAACGGACCTGGTCTCAGTCACGACTCACTTTAAAGACCTGGGGAACCCGCCCTGGGGTGAGTCCGGGTTTAGAACTTTTTAGGAGTTTCTCCACAGAATCAGACCTCTGGAAGCCACTGGGCGTTCTGATGTTCTGTTGTTCTGATGTTCTGGTGTTCTGATGTTCTGGTGTTCTGATGTTCTGATGTTCTGTTGTTCTGTTCTGATGTTCTGGTGTTCTGATGTTCTGGTGTTCTGTTGTTCTGTTCTGATGTTCTGGTGTTCTGATGTTCTGTTGTTCTGATGTTCTGTTGTTCTGATGTTCTGTTGTTCTGTTGTTCTGTTGTTCTGATGTTCTGGTGTTCTGATGTTCTGATGTTCTGTGTTCTGATGTTCTGATGTTCTGTTGTTCTGATGTGTTGTTCTGTGTTCTGATGTTCTGATGTTCTGGTGTTCTGATGTTCTGTGTTCTGGTGTTCTGATGTTCTGATGTTCTGTGTTCTGGTGTTCTGGTGTTCTGATGTTCTGTGTTCTGATGTTCTGGTGTTCTGATGTTCTGGTGTTCTGATGTTCTGGTGTTCTGATGTTCTGGTGTTCTGATGTTCTGATGTTCTGATGTTCTGATGTTCTGATGTTCTGATGTTCTGATGTTCTGATGTTCTGATGTTCTGGTGTTCTGGTGTTCTGATGTTCTGGTGTTCTGGTGTTCTGACGTCAGATGTTCTGGTGTTCTACTGTTCTGATGTTTTGATGGTCTGTGTTCTGGTGTTCTGATGTTCTGACGTTCTGATGTTCTGTGTTGAGGAGATGACGTGTCTCAGCGGGATCGTGAGGTCATGGCTCAGGTTCGACTGGACGTCCGGAGGCTGCAGCAGTTTCTGACGGGTCAACAGGTCCACCCCACCAAGGCCCTGTGCAGTGAGTCACACACACGCCTCTAGAACACAGAACGCAGAACACACACGCCTCTAGAACGCAGAACACAGACCACACACACACCTCTAGAACACAGAACACGCAGAACACACACACGCCTCTAGAACACAGAACACAGAAACACAGACACACACACACACGCCTCTAGAACACAGAACACACACGCAGAACAAAGAAACACACACGCCTCTAGAACACAGAACACAGAACACACACACAGAACACACACACACACCCTCTAGAACACAGAACACACACACACACGCCTCTAGAACAAAGAACACAGAACAGAACACACACACGCCTCTAGAACACAGAACACACACACACGAACACTCTAGAACACAGAACACAGAACACAGCAGAACACAGAACACACACGCCTCTAGAACACAGAACACAGAACACAACACACACACCTCTAGAACACAGAACACACACACGCACTCTCACACAGAACACAAGAACAGAACACAGAACACACACACGCCTCTAGAACACAGAACGCAGAACACACACACGCCTCTAGAACACAGAACGCAGAACACACACGCCTCTAGAACACAGAACACACACACACACGCCTCTAGAACAAAGAACACAGAACACACACACGCCTCTAGAACAAAGAACACAGAACACACACGCCTCTAGAACACAGAACACACACACGCCTCTAGAACACAGAACACACACACGCCTCTAGAACACAGAACACACACACGAACGCTCTAGAACACAGAACACACACCGAGAACACACACGCCTCTAGAACACAGAACGCAGAACACACACACCTCTAGAACACAGAACACACACACGCACACCTCCCTCTAGAACAAAGAACACAGAACACACACACACACACCTCGAACGCAGAACGCACACACGCCTCTAGAACACAGAACACACACACACCTCCGTCTAGAACACAGAACACACACACGCCTCCCTCTAGAACAGAGCGTTCTGTTTCACACTGACTGTTCTCCTGTTTGTGTTCCAGACTTGGTCCATCATCGCCTCGTGCACCTGATCCTGCTCCATGAAGACGTGTCCCTGCAGTACTTCATCCCCACTGTGGCCTAGAGGGGGCGCCGTGGTACAGGGAGCGTCGTGAGGAGGCGTCGTGAGGAGGCGTCGTGAGGAGGCGTCGTGAGGAGGCGTCGTGAGGAGGCGTCGTGAGGAGGCGTCGTGAGGAGGCGTCGTGAGGAGGCGTCGTGAGGAGGCGTCGTGAGGAGGCGTCGTGGTACAGGAATCACTGACTCCTCTGGACTCTGGCCTCCTGCGGGGCATCTGAGCCTCAACAGCACTTTGTTGTAACATGTTTTGTAATTAAAGAGACTTTTTGTGTATTTTTACTTGAAATAATTCTTAATTCAACCAATCACGTAAAGAATATGAAATTACCTCCTGTCCTCCATTTGAAGATATGAATCTGAAAAATAAAATCATAACTGAGCCTGAGCTGCAGAATCAACCAATAATCAGCCACAGAAGTAACGAAGGAGCACTGATACTTCTCAAGTACGATTACTGTGGGTTCTATGTTCTGCACTCACACCTCGTACCATTTACAACACACACACACACACACACACGGCTCATACAGTAAAGTCGTGTGTGTGTGTGTACATGTTCTGCTTTGGTCCGTCTCTTCCACCCGGGTCAAAGTCCCCACCGTGTCGTGTCTGGACACAGTTCAGTTTCGCTCACACTGGACAAACGTTCCAAAACTTGAGGGTGATCAGTGCTTTGGCTGTGGTTCTACAGTCCTAGTGTGAGTTCAGCTTTGTCCTTCTACGGCTCAAATCTGATCATATTACATCAAAAATGCCCCAAATCTCCCACTTTGATAAACTAAATG
>NW_026571058.1:0-15000 GCF_026225935.1 Boleophthalmus pectinirostris
AACATGCGACAGACAGAACGTTAGAGCCCAAAACATCGTTCCAGTTTTTATGTATGAACGATGTCGTCGATTAACATGACAGACCTGGTGTTTTTATTTTTCCATGTTTTCTTTTCCTTTCTATGTCTTTTAGTTCATTTCACATGTAAGTGTATTTTCACTGTATAAATGTGTGTGTGTAAATGTGTGTGTGTGTGTGTGTGTGTGTGTAAATGTGTGTGTGTGTGTGTGTAAATGTGTGTGTGTGTGTGTGTGTGTGTGTGTGTGTGTGTGTGTGTGTAAAATGTGTGTGTGTGTGTGTAAATGTGTGTGTGTGTGTGTGTGTGTGTAAATGTGTGTGTGTGTGTGTGTGTAAATGTGTGTGTGTGTGTGTGTGTGTGTAAATGTGTGTGTGTGTGTGTGTGTGTGTGTGTGTGTGTGTGAAATGTGTGTGTGTGTGTGTGTGTGTGTGTAAATGTGTGTGTGTGTGTGTGTGTGTGTGTGTGTAAATGTGTGTGTGTGTGTGTGTGTGTGTGTGTGTGTAAATGTGTGTGTGTGTGTGTGTGTGTGTGTGTAAATGTGTGTGTGTGTGTGTGTGTGTGTGTGTGTGTGTGTGTGTGTGTAAATGTGTGTGTGTGTGTGTGTGTGTGTGTAAATGTGTGTGTGTGTGTGTAAATGTGTGTGTGTGTGTGTGTGTGTGTGTGTGTGTGTGTGTGTGTGTGTAAATGTGTGTGTGTGTGTGTGTGTGTGTGTAAATGTGTGTGTGTGTGTGTGTGTGTGTGTGTGTGTAAATGTGTGTGTGTGTGTGTGTGTGTAAATGTGTGTGTGTGTGTGTGTGTGTGTAAATGACTCTGCAGATAAATACTGATGTGTTGTCACATATTACATGTCGTATTTCTCTGGCCCAGGAGCTCAGTCACACGGGAGGAGCTCGGAGTAGAGCCGCTGCTCCTCCACGTGGAGAGGAGCGTCTGAGGGGAGGACGTCTGTTCTGACGTCTCCTGGACGTGTCCCTCAGGAGGTGTTCATGTCCCACCTGGAGGAGGAGGAGACCCAGGACACACTGGGGGGACCATGTCTCTGGACTGGACTGGGAACACCTCAGATCCCACTGGAGGAGCTGGAGGAAGTGTCTGGGGTGAAGGAAGTCTGGGAGTCCCTGCTTAGGCTGCTGCCCCCGAGACCCGACCCCGGATAAGAGGAAGAAAATGGATGAATGGATGGATTTATTTGGCCCTAGTGACAACATGGCTAAAATAAATCAATAAATAGTGCGTAATATCCACTCTTGAATCTCTGTTGTTTAAATCTGAGCTGGGGACAGGTTCAAATTCTGTGGTAGAATTTGGTTTTTAACTTTGAGACTCCAGATGTTTAGCTCTGGTTTATGTTCAATGTTTCTATAATTACTGGACCGATCCAAATAAAACAATTCAGTAAGTGTTTTAAAACCAAAAGTATGTACATGAATAAATAAATGAATAAATAATCAAATACAGACAGACAGACGTACATAAAAGTGTAAATGTCTTGATTTACTTGCAAATATTAAGATAAAAAAAAAAAAGATAAATGATTAAAATATTTGTCACATTGTTTCTAACTAATTAACTAATCATCAAATCCATATAGCATATGGATTTGATTTTTATTGGACACTTGTCAAACAAACAATCCAAAAAAAAAAAAGAATGAAAATACTTTGTGATTTACAAAGTAGGAAAAAAAAAAGTAGAAAAAAACTGAGGCACTCAAAAAGTACAAAATAATTCAAAGCCTTTAATAGCACATGGCCGACATGTGACTTGAGTGTGAACGGTCAGGTCACATTCATCCACCTACACGTCATCAACAAGACACAAACGTCACTATTCTGCACTGAAGTAGAGAAAACTGTTCATGATCCATGTGACTGAAGTGAAGCACATCTCCACTCACCACAAAACACCACCACCAAAAACCTGCTCCTTCTCCTTCTCAATCTCCTCCTTAAAACAAGTCAGTTGTTCATGTTTTTCCATCGAATATTAATACAGATGGAAAAGTACATCGTAATCACCGGGAAAATGATTTAGCTCCTCCCCTCTGGGACGATGACATCATCACATTCTAGAATCTAAAATAGTTTTGGAGCCTGAGAAGCTGTCGCCGTGGCAACGTGATGTTCTAATGCCCCTGGGTCTCCATGGTGACAGAACTCTGCTTGATGACGTCATCAGAGAAGCACGACGCTGCTTTAAAGTAAACTCTGAGTGACACAGTGAAATAAACACTAAAGTGACAGAATACTTTTATTAATACTTTCACTACTGCTACTACTACTTTATGACATCATCCACAAAGGACAAGCACAAAGCACAAAGCAACTTACTGTTTTGAAGAAGATTATAAGTGTAACACAAAAACAAACACTACAGACACAGAATACTGCCACTTCTACTGCGTGTACTGTGTGTACTACGACTACTGCATCCACTGCGACTACTGCGTGTACTGCGACTACTGCGTGTACTGCGACTACTGCGTGTACTACTACTACTGCGTGTACTACGACTACTGCGTGTACTACGACTACTGAGTGTACTACGACTACTGCGTGTACTACGACTACTGCGTGTACTACGACTACTGCGTGTACTACGACTACTGAGTGTACTACAACTACTGCGTGTACTGCTACTACTGAGTGTACTACAACTACTGCGTGTACTGCTACTAGAGCTACTACTGCGCGTTTACACTAGAGCTTTTCTCTCTCTACTGCATATTTAAACAGAAAAAATGAGCTGCCGTCATTTTGGAAAATTTCAACCTATGGTTCCCCAAATCTTAGAGACTGAGAACCAGGTTCTGCACAAGAGGATCCAAAACTTAGAAAATAAGAACAAGCAACAAAACGAGACGATCCAAAACTTAGAAAATAAGAACAAGCAACAAAACGAGACGATCCAAAACTTAGAAAATAAGAACAAGCAACAAAACAAGACGATCCAAAACTTAGAAAATAAGAACAAGCAACAAAACAAGACGATCCAAAACTTAGAAAATAAGAACAAGCAACAAAACGACAGGATCCAAAACTTTGAAAATCAGAACCAGCAACAAAACGACAGGATCCAAAACTTAGAAAATAAGAACAAGCAACAAAACAAGACGATCCAAAACTTAGAAAATAAGAACAAGCAACAAAACAAGACGATCCAAAACTTAGAAAATCAGAACCAGGAACAAAACAAGAGGAACCGAAACTTAGAAAATCAGAACCAGGAACAAAACGACAGGATCCAAAACTTAGAAAATAAGAACAAGCAACAAAACAAGACGATCCAAAACTTAGAAAATCAGAACCAGCAACAAAACAAGAGGAACCGAAACTTAAAAAATCTGAACCAGGAACAAAACGAGAGGATCCAAAACTTAGAAAATCAGAACCAGGAACAAAACGAGACGATCCAAAACTTAGAAAATCAGAACCAGCAACAAAACCAGACGATCCAAAACTTAGAAAATCAGAACCAGCAACAAAACCAGACGATCCAAAACTTAGAAAATCAGAACCAGGAACAAGATGAGACGATCGAAATGTTAGAAAATCAGAACCAGGAACAAAACGAGACGATCCAAAACTTAGAAAATCAGAACCAGGAACAAAACGAGACGATCCAAAACTTAGAAAATCAGAACCAGGAACAAAACGAGAGGATCCAAAACTTAGAAAATAAGAACCAGGAACAAAACGAGACGATCCAAAACTTAGAAAATCAGAACCAGGAACAAAACGAGACGATCCAAAACTTAGAAAATCAAGAACCAGGAACAAAACAAGACGATCCAAAACTTAGAAAATCAGAACAGGAACAAGATGAGACGATCCAAAACTTAAAAAATCAGAACCAGGAACAAAACAAGAGGAACCGAAACTTAGAAAATCAGAACCAGCAACAAAACAAGACGATCCAAAACTTAGAAAAATCAGAACCAGGAACAAGATGAGACGATCCAAAACTTAGAAAATCAGAACCAGGAACAAAACGAGACGAGAGACGATCCAAAACTTAGAAAATCAGAACCAGGAACAAAACGAGACGATCCAAAACTTAGAAAATCAGAACCAGGAACAAAACGAGACGATCCAAAACTTAGAAAAATCAGAACAGAACAGGAACAAAACGAGACGATCCAAAACTTAGAAAATAAGAACAAGCAACAAACAAAACAGAAAGACGATCCAAAACTTTAGAAAATCAGAACCAGGAACAAAACGAGACGATCCAAAACTTAGAAAATAAGAACAAGCAACAAAACAAGACGATCCAAAACTTAGAAAATCAGAACCAGAACCAGGAACAAAACGAGACGATCCAAAACTTAGAAAATCAGAACCAGCAACAAAACGAGAGGATCCAAAACTTAGAAAATCAGAACCAGGAACAAGATGAGACGATCGAAATGTTAGAAAATCAGAACCAGGAACAAAACGAGACGATCCAAAACTTAGAAAATCAGAACCAGGAACAAAACGAGAGGATCCAAAACTTAGAAAATCAGAACCAGGAACAAAACGAGACGATCCAAAACTTAGAAAATCAGAACCAGGAACAAAACGAGAGGATCCAAAACTTAGAAAATCAGAACCAGGAACAAAACGAGACGATCCAAAACTTAGAAAATCAGAAACCAGGAACAAACGAGAATCCAAAACTTAGAAAATCAGAACCAGGAACAAAACGAGACGATCCAAAACTTAGAAAATCAGAACCAGGAACAAAACGAGACGATCCAAAACTTAGAAAATCTGAACCAGGAACAAAACGAGAGGATCCAAAACTTAGAAAATCAGAACCAGCAACAAAACGAGACGATCCAAAACTTATTAAATCATAACAAACTGCACGAGACAGTCCAAAACTTAATCAATCGGAACCAGGAAAAAAACGAGACGATCGAAATGTTAGAAAATCAGAACCAGGAACAAAACGAGACGATCCAAAACTTAGAAAATCAGAACCAGCAACAAAACCAGACGATCCAAAACTTAGAAAAATCAGAACAATCAGAATCAGTTTTTGCGCCTCATCCACTTACACTTGGAAGAACAGACCAAGAGGATCTGCCTGCAGCTGGAGTCGCTGGAGAAAGTTCAGATGAGGTGTGATGAAGCAGAAGGTGAAGTCTGCCCACACCTACGAGATCTGAAGGAGGAACGTCAACAACATGCTCAGCTGAAAGACCTCCCATTCAGAGCTCCTCAAAGCTGCCACCGAGCTCAACCAAGAGAAGGTGAATTTGAAGGAGGAGCTCGAAACGTTGAGGACAGGAGTCGGTTCCTCAGGCCCTCGGGAATTTTGGGAATTTATTTTTAAATCTTATAAGAAGAGCATGTCCGAAGATCTGAAAAGTGTGGAGAACAGGTTATCGGAGGAGCGTAGAGAGACAGAGAGACAACGACAGAGGAACACAGAACTGTTGGAGGAGATGGAGATTCTCTGTGATGAACATGAAAAGATCAAACAGGAGAAAACACGTCTGCAAGAGCAAATCCAGCAGATGTGTGAAGAGCTGCAGAAAGCCCACGCCGAGGAGGAACCAACTTCTCACATGACTGAAGGACAAATACAAACTCCACGACGAAGAAGAAGAAGACGAGGACGAGAGCGCGAGAGGAGAGGAAGAGGAGACGAAGGAGGAGGAAGACGGGACAAACTAGATGAAACCCCAGCTCAGACCTGGGTTAGACCTGGGTTAGACCTGGGTTAGACCTGGGTTAGACCTGGGTTAGACCTGGGTGAGATCAGGTTTAGATCGGGTTTTCAGACCTGGTTTAAACCTGGTTTAAACCAGGTTTAGACCTGGGTTAGACCTTGTTTAGTCCTGGTTTAGACCTGCTGGTATTACGACATCCGTCCGGTATTATGACATGTCTCTATTTACTCTGTTTTTGTTTCGCACTCATGCCTCACAGCAAGAAGGTTGTGGGTTGGATTCCCGGGTGACCCGGGTTTTTCTGTGTGGAGTTTGTGTTTCTCTTCGTGTCTGGATGAGTTTCCTCCGGTTTCCTCCATCAACACAAAACCTGCTCCTGTTCTCCAGAACAGATGAGAGTCAAAGACACTTAAACACAATCAATTCAATCATTGTGTCCTTGGGCAAGACACTTCACACACATCGCCTCGTATGAAAGTGGTGTGTGTGTGAGTGATGGTGGTGTTCGGAGGGACCGATGGCGCCGATTGACATGGCAGCCGCGCTTCTGTCAGTCTGCCCCAGGGCAGCTGTGGCTACAACAGTAGTTTACATCAGCAGGTGCAGAGTGAATGAATAATGCTGAATAATGTTCTGTAAAATATCTTTGTGACAAAAAGCGGCGTCTCTATTCAGACGCGCCGCTATTACAACATGTTTTATATTTGTGACTACAAAATAAATCAACTATTCTAAATATTTTAAAATATATCAACATTTCATCATTTGTAAATCTAGTTATTGAAAAAAACTAAATCACACACAAAGTCGGACTCTCCTGAAACTCTGAGAGAATCGAAACAACAAAAACGTAGAGCTGTATGATAATAATTTAGTAAAACAAACCAAAAACTACTCTGGGTGATATATCGATACAGCAGCCAACGATATCGATACCGTATCATCACATTAAACCATACGATATATCGATATTCTGCCCACCCCTAACGAACTGATGCTGAGTCTGAGGACGACGCAGACGTTTCCCTCCGGAGGTCGAGGTCGAGTTGATTGAAGTGATTTAGTGATTTGGAGGGAAACAGTTTGTTCAACTTGTTCTGTTGTTTCTAGTTTATTTGAAGAACTGAAGTCAAATATGTGACGTTAGAGTTAGGGGTGTGTGTGTGTGTGTGTGTGTGTGTGAAAATGTGTGTGTGTGTATATGTGTGTGTGTGTGTGTGTGTCTGTGTGTGTGTGTGTGTGTGTCTGTGTGTGTGTGTATGTCTGTGTGTGTGTGTGTGTGTGTGTGTGTCTGTGTGTGTGTGTCCTGTATGTGTGTGTGTAAATGTGTGTGTGTCTGTGTGTGTGTGTGTGTGTCTGTGTGTGTGTGTGTCTGTGTGTGTGTCTGTGTGTCTGTGTGTGTGTGTCTGTGTGTGTGTGTGTGTGTGTGTGTGTCTGTGTGTGTGTGTCTGTGTGTGTGTGTCTGTGTGTGTGTGTCTGTGTGTGTCTGTGTGTGTGTCTGTGTGTGTGTCTGTGTGTGTGTCTGTGTGTCCTGTATGTGTGTGTGTGTAAATGTAAATGTGTGTGTGTGTAAATGTGTGTGTGTGTGTAAATGTGTGTGTGTGTGTAAAGTGTGTGTGTGTGTGTGTGTGTGTGTGTGTAAATGTGTGTGTGTGTAAATGTGCGTGTGTCTTTATCACCTTGTGTGGACCAGCACCTGACAGCACACTCGTGAAGTGGGGACCAAAATTTTTGTGGGGACCAAAATGCTGGACCCCACAAAAATAACGGCAAATTCAGTGAAAAAATGTTCCAAATAGTCTCCTGGCCAAATTTCAGAGTAATCCCCAAAAGTGACAAAAACCAACCCAGTGTGTGTAAAATGTGTGTGTCAGGTTTGACTCAGTATCGCCCCCTGTGGTCAGAGCGGGTACTTCACCCACACACACTTTACACACACCTGTTGAAGTGCGCATGCGCATGGCCCACAAGGTGATAAAGACAAACTCAAGCACTCGGGAGTGTAAACTGTAGTTGAGACATAAAGACGTGAAAACGTGTGTGCGGGAGTTCACCACGTGATCAGACACGCACGATGGAACACGAGACACACCGGACCGGATCTGACATTTGATATGGAGACAGCATTTCTTAAAAGGTAAGTCATTGATTTTAATGTTAATGCAATTTTAAGACCTGGTGATATTCTTTAAGTTTACATTAGACACATTATTGTTTAACATTGTTTTATTTGAGAGATTATTACGTTGTTTAAAGTGGTGCGATGCTCGTCAGCTAACGTTAGCCTAGCCAATTAGCTGCGCAGTTTTGCTAACTCGCTAACAGCTGCACGCGCGCGGTCAGGGTGAAGCACGCGCACGGTCAGCATCACTGAGGTAATAACAGTTTAATTTCAAATCTATCCAGTTTAAGCAGTTTTTATGTGAGTATAAATAGAATGTAGTGGGAGGTAGTTGGTTAGTTTATCTGAACAGGAACAATTCACCTTTCTGGGGTAAGAAACTTTCAGAAATATCCGTGTGCACTGATAGAAATCCTGCATATTTGTCTGTAGTTGAATATAAAATACATATGTGTAAACTCTGGAATGAGTCGAGTCGTACATAAAATGTGTTGAGTGAATTTTATCCATCAGAATATGAACTGAAAACACGACAACAAGAATTACAATCACCAAATGAAAGACACATCGACTGATCGGGGCTGAACCAGCTCGTGTTTCCCGCAGCACTTTATAGTTCGAGCGGCCGACTTGACTTGACGTCGCTCCGGCTCCGAACCACGTGAATCCTCGGCTAAAGTATGGTCTTCGCACGGAACGGAACCTCCGCGCAGCCCCCCCCCCCCGCTCCTCACTTCTCCGTAAACGGAATCTCCGCGTACGCGCAACCACCCGCACCTCACTTCTCCGTGAACGCGCAGAACGCGCAGCCACCCGTGAACGCGCACCTCACTTCTCCTCACTTCTTCCTCACTCACTCTCCGCGCAGTCCTGGAATCAGTTCTGTTTTAGTCCTAGTTCAGTAATGGTTTAGTGCTCCTGGTTTAGTCCTGGTTTAGTCCTCCAGGTTCAGTCTTGGTTTAGTCTTCATTTAGTCCTACTTCAGTCCTGGTTTAGTCCCGGTTTAGTCCCGGTTTAGTTCGTATCAATCGATGTGTCTTCTGCTCAGTAAATAATGCCTGTTATGTGATGTTGTATTTTTGACAGTCGAGTCGTGTCTGTGAATTCGTGTTCGTACTAAAGAACGTGTAATCAAACATTTTCATTTGGTGATTGTAATTCTTGTTGTCGTGTTTTCAGTTCATATTCTGACGGATAAAATTCACTCAACACATTTTATGTACGACTCGACTCATTCCAGAGTTTACACATATGTATTTTATATTCAACTACAGACAAATATGCAGGATTTTTATCAATGCACACGGATATTTCTGAAAGTTTCTTATTCCATACACACTGATAAACAGTTCTGTAAATGTGCCAATATTAGACATACATTCATCTAGCTTCTAACTGTAGTCCCCAGGCAAGACAACGCCAGCAATATATACAAACAAATGTCCTTATAGTTAGACAAAGGCTGCTCCACTATCACCTCCCCGAGCTGAAAATCAAAGCACAGGCCTGACCCAGTGCCACTGTCCCTGTCTCCTGCTCTGTAGAAAAGTATCTGGATTTCAGTGTGAGACACATTCTACCATCTGTTGTTCCAAACAGACAGTTCATTCCTCTAGACATACACTACCTTTCCTATTGTCTGTGTATCTCTGACTTCATTATATTTTTAGGATGTAAATTATGTGTGGGCAGAGTTTGTTTGATTGTCTTTTATCTGTCTATTGTGGGACAGATATCCAGTCTGAAGTCCAGTCTGAAGTCCAGTCTGAAGTCCAGTCTGAAGTCCAGTCTGAAGTCCAGTCTGAAGTCCAGTCTGAAGTCCAGTCTGAAGTCCAGTCTGAAGTCCAGTCTGATGTTCGTATCCTGTGGGCCTAAGACTGGATTTGCTGAGGCCGATATGTCGACAATAAAAGTCACAGCCCTTGAGAGTTCACTCAACAACAGCCAGGTAACAACATTTAAGGGAATGTTCATACATGTCCTGGTTTGGTCCTGGTCTGGACCCAGTCTGTTCTAGTTCTGGTTAAATCCTGGTCTAGTCCTGGTTAGTTCCAGGTTTACTCATAGTAGGTGTGGGCGATATCTCGATATTTTAAATGTATCGAGATATTTTTTAAACTCGATGTGGATTCTGACATATCATCTATATCAGTATAACGCTTATATTCAATTCTGATTTTGCCGCTTCGCTTGTTTGCCTTCTGTGTGCTCGCCCTGCGCGCCCCCGCCTCCCTGATTTTGCTGCTTGTGTCTCATTCACTGTCGCCGTGAACGCCCAAAGTTGGTGCCAGTGAAAAGATTCAAGCCCCACAAACCTTTTCCACCATTTACAGACAAAACCATCATCAGCAGCACATCCTCACAGAGAGAACACTCATATTCATGGCAAGGAGTGAGGAGTGAATGAGACACGGGGAGGTGGGGGCGCGTGGGCAACAACAGAGAAGACAAACAAGCGAAGCGGTGAAATCAGAATTGAAAATAAGCATTATATAGATATATACGATATGTCAGAATTCATATTGAGTTTTAAAAATATCTTAGATATATTTAAAATATCGACATATCGCCAACCCCTATTTTAAACGTTGGGTTTGATGCAGTGAATTGTGGGATTAAACCTCAGAGCTCCTGACACTGGTGAGGAACATGGATCTGTTAAAATAATGAACCTCTGAGCTTCTGACGCTGAAAGAACTCATGGTTATAGTTATGATCTGGATAACAGAGATAATGCAAAGATGAGCTTGAGTTGTTGTTTTATTTATGAATGAAAAGAAGGAAATTGCCTTATTTCTTTTATTTTACAGTTAAATTATTATTTATGTAATTAGGATTTTTTTGTAATCTTAAATGTGGCAGACGCTCATGGTTCCTGTATGAACTGCCGACCTCTTGCACTTGAATAAAAAAAAGACCTTATGGAATTTGGCAGATTTGTTTTTTGCCGTTTTCAGTTTTGGGGGTTAATTTTTTCCTGTACAGATATCCAGATATATATCGTATATAGAGATATAGCAAAATATATCCAGATATAATTTTTTGCTCCATATCGCACAGGCCTAACTAAAGGTTTAGCCCCTATTTCAATGTTGTTGATATTGCACACATCCTTTGATAGATTTGTAATGATGACTTCCAATAATACACTCCTCAGGTCCACTGCTCTTGTGTGGACCACCGTGGCTTTAAGTTTAAGTGTATTCAAATATATTAATAATAATATATTTCAACATGAATATATTCATACTTACAGTCATATAATAATATCAATTTTGACTTATGACTCAATAATAATGTTTTTTCATTTTATTTCCCCCCACAGGATTTTGATTGTCATATGGGGTTGTCATTGTTGTGTCATGTGATGGAGAGTCAGTTCACTCATCCAGGCACTTTTACACAGGTATGTAAAAAGACACTTAAAGACAAAACTTAGTTGTTTAAATGTAAAACTGAATTTCCCTATGTTCTTATCATACAGGGAATAAATGAGTCTAGTGCATTAGTAGAGGAGCAAGGCCCTCCCCCCGAGCTTGGAAGGACCAGAAGTATACAGGTATGCAGATCATCTCTCCTCCCTCATCATGTAATGTTCTGTAGCTGGGCTAATTCTTTTTTGTTTTTATAGCTGGAGTATAAGATTGACTGTGATTCAGATGAGCTGTTTGGATTTACCTCAGATGACAGTAAAGACTATGTTCCTGAGTTCATCTGTAGTGAAGATTCATGGGCGTCAAAAGAAAGTCATGTTCTTCAGACAGCTGAGGAAATGAACAACCTCTCAACATTATATTCCAACATAGGGAGCACTTCACCTGTGAAAGAAGGAAAACAGTTGTCTGACAGAGGCAGGTCTCTGTCCAAAAGCTCCCCAAAGCCACGTAAAAGGAGAAGGATAAGTCCATCCTGCCCAGCCCCACACAGCAGATCCCCTTCTCCAAAACAGCAAGAAGAAAGTGAGGAGCAACAGTGCAGTTCTTCTTCTCCGCCTGATTCCGTCCCAGTCTCACTGAAAGTGCCGGCAGTCAGGAGAAAGCAGGATGGCTCACGTCTGTATGATAAGAAACAATATTGCTTGTTCTGTAAAGGAGTGGTGAGATTGTCCAGGCATTTGGAGCTTGTTCATAAAAATGAACGTGAGGTAGCACAAGCCCTGTCTTATGATAAAGGATCAAAAGAAAGAAACCTCCATTTCGAACATCTGCGAAACAGAGGAAATTTTGCCCACAATATTGAAGTGTTACAGGCAGGTACAGGTCACCTTGTTCCTCGAAAGCAACCACGAGAGGATACAGATGCCAAGGATTTCCTGCATTGTAGCCATTGTCAAGGTCTCTTCAGAAAGAAAATTCTTAGGAAACACATGTCAAAATGCAAGTTTAAGCCTCCCGATCAACCAAAGAGAGGGAAAACTGCTGCACCTCCTCCTCTTGGTCTTAATGAAGACTTCTGGAAGCTCTTAAGCAACATGGTGAATGATGAAGTGACTATTGTAGTGAAAACGGATCAGTGTATCCTGGAGTTTGGTGAGAACCTGTTTAACCGTTTTGGCCATGACACTGGGAAACATGAATACATTCGTCAAAAAATGAGGGAGTTAGGAAGGCTTCTGTTATGCTCAAGAAGAAATACTAAATTAAACACCATTGAAGACCATGTTTTTCCTTCAAATTTTATGCATGTCGTAGAGTCAGTGAAAATTGTAGCTGGTTATGACAGGGGAACCAATACATATAAATGCCCAAGTCTGGCTCTCAAACTTGGATATAGCTTGGTCACAATTTCAATGTTAGTTGAGAGCCGTTCAAACATTCAGGGCGACTGTAATGCAGCTAAAAATGCCCGCACATTCCGACAAATATATGAAGCAAGATGGAATGAAATGATATCGGCAGCATCACTGAGAACCCTCCAGGAAGCTAAGTGGAATGCTCCACTTCTGCTTCCCTTTACAAGAGATGTCCAGATGTTTCATTCCTATTTGGAGGCAGAACAGCAGAGACTTTACTCCATGTTGTCTACTGAAGTGTCTTCTGTGACCTGGGCAGGATTAGCAAAAGTCACTCTGACTCAAGTAATACTCTTTAATAGACGAAGATCAGGTCAGGTGTCCAAAATGCCTCTGTCAGCATATATGTCTCCAAAAAACCAAGATGTGCTGGAAGACCTGGGTGAAGCACTCTCTGATTTAGAAAAGAAACTGTGTCAACATTTCCGAAGGCTGGAGATCAGGGGGAAGAGAGGGAGAAAGGTTCCAGTCCTTTTGACACCTGCGATGCAGGAATCTTTAGATCTTCTTGTCACTAAAAGGGACATGTGTGGAGTTCCCCAGGAAAACACATACCTCTTTGCCAGACCACATGCATTTTCCTGTTATCGTGGGTCTGAGTGTCTCCGGCATTTTGCCAAGGCCTGTGGAGCAAAAAACCCAGATACCCTCACCTCAACCAAACTGCGCAAACAAACAGCAACTTTGTCACAAGTTCTAAACCTCAGCAACACAGAGTTGGATCAGCTGGCTGATTTTCTGGGGCATGATGTGAGAGTTCATAGACAATTCTACAGACTTCCTGAAGGTACACTTCAACTTGCTAAAATAAGCAAGGTTCTCATGGCTCTGGAGCAAGGGCGCATGGCTGAATTCAAGGGCAAGGGCCTAGATGACATCACTATAGACCCAGAGGGTATATATTTATTTCATTTTTACATAAAACAATTGTCCAATTTAAAACATCGTTTAACTAAATAATTCTTTTTACTTTGACAGACACTGTTATGGCCGACAGCGATACTGAGTCACAAGGTATGTATTTTATTTTGAGCTCTCTTTAGCCACAGCTGCTTTCTGATTTCTCCACCCACTTTTGCTCGTTGGCCGTGTTACAACAGTGTTTCCCAAACTTTTTTTCTGGGGACCCATATTTTAAAAGTCACAAATCTTCACGACTCAAGTCAATAGACATTATTTGTAAATCACAAAATAAATTTGTGACCATTATTGAACATTAATGAGGATATTTTATTGTTGACTGAGTGATCGTGTCTTTGAACAGTTGGTATTACTCAAGTTTAAACAATGAAAAACAGGCAAGGCAGTGTTGCTGAAAAAGGGAGGAGCAGGGATGTGTGTGGAGAAGAAGAGAGGAGCAGGGAGGGGTGTGTGGAGAAGAAGGGAGGAGTGACCCACCTGAGGGTCGCGACCCAGTCTTTGGGAAACACTGTGTTAGTTGGCTGAACCTGCAGGTTATGGGGCATAAACACCTCAGACCTGATTTTGAAACACATCAGGATTCTGTTTCTGCAGGTGGTTTGTGGTCAGTTCTTACACATGGATTAATTCCTTTCTCGTTACATTCTGTGTTTAGAGGATGTGGTCACCATCAGTCAGGGAGAGGACGAGTTGGGGGCTGAAGTTCTTGATGAGATCTACACAAGCCAAGAAACTAAAAAAGCAAAATGCGAAGGTATTTCATTGATGAATATTTTTCAATACAACAAATCTTCACTCTGCAAATGTTTTGTTGTCATAACATAATAGACTGTTATTTTTATGGATGTATTTTTCATTTGTCCCCGTGTCATCTAGAAGCTGTTGTCACTCCCAGTCAGGGAATGGAAGTGGAGATTGAAATGTCAGATGAGTCTGACACAACATCTCAGCCTGTAAAAACATCTAAAGGAGCGTGGAGCCGTAAAGGGAGTCAAACTAAAAGCAAAGGTATTGAACACAGCTTGATAAAGATATGTTAAAATTTTCTCCTTCTATTAATCTCTCTGTTCCTCACATCACCCAGGAGTCAAAAGGAGAATGTGGGACAAGCAAGAGGTCCAGGCTGTGGAGAGGCACCTATCGCAATTCATAAGCAGCTGTCGTGTTCCTGGAAAAAGTGACTGTGAGAAGTGTGTACAGCTCGAGAAGGATGTACTGAAACACAGAGACTGGAGGACAGTTAAGTCTTATGTCATGAACAGAATTACAACTCTCAAAAGAAAAGTTTGTCCTTAGTTTAAAAGTTCAGAAGCTTATAAATAATGTTAGAAAGTATTTTTAATATGAAAAATGAAACAGTTGACCATGTTTAAACCAAAGATGTTCATTTTGTCTCGTGTTCTTTAAAAAGAATCCAAGAATTTAAAGACAATACAGTAAAGTGTATTTACCTTTTTGACATGTTTCAGCTGCTGCTGCATCT
>NW_026571058.1:22500-25000 GCF_026225935.1 Boleophthalmus pectinirostris
ACATGACAAACATGACAAACATGGCAAACACGACAAACACGACAAACACGACAAACACGACGAACACGACAAACACGACAAACACGACAAACACGACAAACACGACAAACACGAACAACACGACAAACAAACACGACAACACGACAAACAAACACGACAAACACAACAAACACGGCAAACGACAAACACGACGAAACACGACAAACAAACATGACAAACACGACAAACACGACAAACACGACAAAACACGACAAACACGACAAACAAACACAACATGACAAACACGACAAACAAACACGACAAACACGACAAACACAAACACGACAAACACGACAACACACAAACACGACAAACACGACAAACACGACAAACACGACAAACACGACAAACACGACAAACACAACAAACACGACAAACATGACAAATGACAAACATGACAAACACGACAAACACGACAAACAAACATGACAAACACGGCAAACACGACAAACAAACACGACAACACGACAAACACGACAAACACAACAAACACGACAAACATGACAAATGACAAACATGACAAACACGACAAACACGACAAACACGACAAACACGACAAACACGACAAACACGACAAACAAACATGACAAACACGGCAAACATGACAAACACGACAAACAAACACGACAACACGACAAACACGACAAACAAACACGGCAAACACGACAAACAAACACGACAACACGACAAACACGACAAACACAACAAACACGACAAACATGACAAATGACAAACATGACAAACACGACAAACACGACAAACAAACATGACAAACACGGCAAACACAAACACGACAAACAAAACACAGACAAACACGACAAACACGACAAACACAACAAACACGACAAACATGACAAATGACAAATGACAAACATGACAAACACGACAAAACACGACAAACAACAACATGACAAACACGGCAAACACGACAAACACGACAAACACAAACAACAAACACGACAAACACGACAAACACGACAAACACGACAAACACGACAAACACGACAAACACGACAACACGACAAACACGACAAACACGACAAACACGACAAACACGACAAACACGACAAACACGACAAACGACAAACACGACAAACACGACAAACACGACAAACACGACAAACACGACAAACACGACAAACATGACAAACATGACAAACACGACAAACACGACAAACACGACAAACACGACAAACGACAAACGACAAACACGACAAAACGACGACAAACGACAAACACGACAAACATGACAAACAGGACAAACACGACAAACGACAAACACGACAAACACGACAAACATGACAAAACACGACAAACACGACAAACACGACAAACACAAACGACAAACACGACAAACACACACGACAAACACGACAAACGACAAAACAAACGACAAACGACAAACACTGAAAACACAAACACGACAAACACGACAAACACAAACAGACAAACACGACAAACACACGACAAACACGACAAACACGAGACAAACACAAACACGACGACAAACACGACAAACGACAAACAACCAAACACGACAAACACGACAACACACGACAAACGACAAACATGACAAACACGACAAACACGACAAACACGACAAACGACAAACACGACAAACACGACAAACACGACAAACGACAAACACGACAAACACAAACACGACAAACACGACAAACGACAAACACGACAAACGACAAACACGACAAACACGACAAACACGACAAACGACAAACACGACAAACACTGACAAACACGACAAACACGACAAACACGACAAACACACGACAAACACAAACACGACAAACACGACAAACACGACAAACAGGACAAACACGACAAACGACAAACATGACAAACACGACAAACACGACAAACACGACAAACACGACAAACACGGCAAACACGATAAACACGACAAACACGGCAAACACGATAAACACGACAAACACGGCAAACGACAAACACGGCAAACACGATAAACACGACAAACGACAAACATGACAAACATGACAAACGACAAACACGGCAAACACGATAAACACGACAAACGACAAACACGACAAACATGACAAACGACAAACACGACAAACATGACAAACACGACAAACACGACAAACATGACAAACACGACAAACACGACAAACGACAACACGACAAACACGACAAACGACAAACACGACAAACGACAAACATGACAAACACAACAAATACGACAAACACGATAAACACGACAAACGACAAACACGACAAACGACAAACATGACAAACATGAGAAACATGACAAACACGACAAACAAACACGGTGGAGAACACAGATATGGAGAAGAGTTCTTATTGTAGGGTGACCAAACGTCCGTTTTTCCCCGGACATGTCACCCAAGTGATGCAAATGTCCGGGTTTTCATGACAGTTTATTGGGGCATTAAATTGATCGTCTCTCATAGCGTCTGTGACTCAG
>NW_026571059.1:0-25000 GCF_026225935.1 Boleophthalmus pectinirostris
GTGGGGGTGTTCAAGACCAGCAGAGGCTGCGAACTTCCATTTGTTAGGAGGGGCTAATCCCCCATTTTGACCTCAGCTCAGCGAGACGCAGAAAATGCGAGACTTTGTTGTGTCAAAGGATTTAGTAGCGTTTCATTCAACTGAAAGAAAGAATTAGTCACCCCTTTGTATCTAATTTTTTATGACTTTTTACCTTGACGGGACCTGTTGCCAAAGGAATAGACTGGTGTTGTGTCATCGTATTATTAATACGTTATGATGGTTTATTTGGGCATACGTAGTTAGAGGTGCAAATCACGTTAACACACTCACAGTCTATTTCTGGAGGCTTATTACAAAGACTCTCATAGCTTATGAACCTATACATATTACTGACTAATTACTGGCACCGGTATCTAACGTTTGACATTCAGAGGCAAAAAATTTACACTATTTTTCAATTTTCTTTAAAGTGACCCCAAAAGCTGAGTGTATGGACTGTACTGAAGGGTTTATTACAACATATTACTAAAGATGTGGCTGCCCTGCCACATGTGTGTCTGCTCTGGTTGTAGCAGGTTGGTTTGAGGTGGAGACAGCAGAAAGGGGGCTAACAGTGAGCCCTCTGTGGCCTGTGGCTGCGCTCTCATAGATGTGGCTCAACCTTCAAACATTTGCAGCTGGTGGACTTTTGGGTGAAAGCCTTAACCTTAAGATTCAGCACAATATACAAACATAGATTATCATTTTTCTTAATACTGGATCATGCCTGCTTTGTTCTCTTCTAAGTGTTAACCATAAGCTATTTTATGTGAACCATCAGGTGTATTTGTATGTGTGTTTTAATACTACACAAATATCTACAGGGAGAAGAAACATCACAAATATATAATTAATGACACCACAACAGCAAAATCTTTCATTCACGTAACTGATTAATAGAAAACCATTCCTGGTATGTCATTCATTTTATGAAATCTACAGTAATTCTCTGAATGATAAGTAATATGACAACATTAATGTGACAATGTTACAGGCAGACACCAACAACACACACATTTACATTTTGGTTTACCTTTTAGGGTATAGTTCAATTTGAAATTAATTATTTTGCTTCTATAATTCTTATGGTAAATTTTTAGTTTTTATGAAATGTGACCTGTATCACAATTGGCGATTAACAAATTAATCTTGACATTGTCATTCCATAGTACATGCCTCTTATTGAACATTAAAAGTTGTGTTGTTACTGATAGCATGTGTCACTCTTGTGCTTTGTGTTCACTCATGTGTTCCTCTCCTCTGTGTCAGTCATTGCTGAGACGGAAAGGGCCCAGTGATCAGCCGCGCAGAATGGCTGCGGTTGGAACAGACAAGGAGCTCAGCGATTTGCTGGATTTTACTGCGGTAAGATGTGGCTCAAATTTGGACAAAAAAAATTGTTTATGTATGAAAAGAGCCTTCTTTGATAATTGGATTTTGCTAAATGTAGACATGGGTAATGGATAATAAAGATCTTCAAGAAAGTCCATTTGGGCATTTTACACAGAACCACAGTTTTATTTACATAAACATTTTGCAGATTCTTGTAATAACAGTGGTTACGTTTTTATTTTTAGATGTTTGAGCTTCCTGTTTCAAATGGCAAAAATCGTCCAACCACTCTCGCCAGCCAGTTTGGAGGTGCAGGTAAGACCAAGACAAAATAATTTTTTAAAATTTCACTTCTCCTTCTCTTCTTTTCGGTATTCTTTCCTTTAATATCCTGGGTAGTTTCAAAAGGCAGCCGTCCACATTTCCTTTAGTAAAACAGCCCATGACCGAACGTAGTTGTTCTGAAAAGCTGTCTGCGGCATTTTGAATACCAATGGCAGTAGTTGTTTCCCGCTTGTGTCATTTCAAAGTGTGTCCATTCACAGATTCTCTCTCGGCTTTAAAAATGTCGCCTGGCCTCCTGCAGATCCACCGGCGGCAGCTTCACTTCCTCGTCCGTGCCTTACAGGTGTCCCTTCCCTCACCTCCTCAGCTGTTGTCATTCAATCACTAACGACAGAAACAGAGTGGGGGATGATGGGAAAAAGACCAATTAATCTGTTTTGTTGAAACTGTCAGATAGTGTGTATTTCCCATTGATTTAATATACCTCTGAAAACCAGCTCTCTTGTTAGATTTATAAAGTTTTTATTCAGTGCCATATCAAAGCTACAGACATAGTTTATGGCACTTTGTCTATAGGTGATGTGGGCCTTTCTGTGGCTGTAGAAGTGAAACAGGATATTACCGTGAGATGAAAGACAAGGCCAGTGTTGCAGGGTGGGATCCACTGCTCCTTTTCTTCTATTCACTCTTTTGTATCAGAAAGGTGTTCGCTTAAAAACACGCTCTGATGTTATCCTCCCCGAGTCCGCTCATGCCATTGTCATTGGACATGATTAAATATACACCCCACCCCAAAGTCTAACCTCACTCATTTAAAATTTAAATTGCAATGCATCTTAAATTTCCTGGTTAATTTCATGTGAAACCTGTTAATTCCCTCTCTTCTGAGTCAGTTGACACAGTTGTTGTTATAACTTTTTACTTTTTGAAATGTTGGAAGCGTTGATAATTCATTGTAAAGGTGAAACTGTTCAAACAGTATTCCAGTCCCAGGTGGTTTTATCTATGCTTTCAAACTTGGTATAATTTTTCAAACTACTTTAAGACAACACATGAAATCTGTCAGCACACTTTCATTTTTTGGCGTTTGGAAACTGAGAATCATGAAACATATTTTTAAACACTGTATGACCTAAAATGCAGAAGAAGAGAACTTAGAAATTTGCATGATTACTTTCATATATATATTTTTTTTACATTTCTAGATCAATCACAATTACAGTTTTTGTATTCAGTTGACTTAATTACATTAGCACAATCTCATACACTCTTCCTGTTGTATTTTGTTAGGGTACACTGGTGTGCAAGGTGCCCCTAGTGACTCACAGGTTCAAATGGCCAGACTTATTGTACATTGTTGAGCATTTCATTAGTAGCACCGGGTCTCTTGAGAGCGGGCTGACATCATGCTTTGTGTCTGTGTGAGTCAGGGAAGGAAGAAGGCGTGTAGACGATCGCTCCACTCCACAGCGCTACAGTTATAGTCGCCCGGGGCTGTATTCCTGTTCGAACCCAGCGCCGTCTGCGCGTTTGGCCAGTGCATGTGCTCGTGAAGTGTGTGACTCAGGCCGCTTGTCTGTTTCCAGTATCTCTTCCTGTGTAATTATAGAGCGGCCGTGCTCAAAGGGGCGTTGCATGCTGGGAGAGGTGCATTGGGGTTCGCCAGAGTGTTTGTCTCATGTTACTCACCCTTTTCTTCATTTTTCTTTTTCCAGTCCCTGCTGACAGTCTGAGTACAGCTTACATTTTTAGCTTTTTGTAGAACAGCATAATTAAAATGTTTCAGAAATTTACCTGGTAATTACAGATTGGGATTATTAGGGCTGCAACATTTTTTTGTTTCGTTAATCAATAAATCAATTAGTTATTTAGTAGTTAAATCATTGTGAATGTAAAATTTTGATGAATCACTATATTACGGTTCTTTCATTCTGTGGATAACAGTTATTTATTTACTACACGAGTGTTACAAATTGCGTTTGCTTCAATTAATCGATTAGTAGCGAGTAGATTAACTACTTTTAGCTCTAGAGATTATATAATGCAGACAGAAGAAATTTGAAAGAAAATAGGAACAGTAATATTTTTCTTGTGCAGTTCAAAACAATATTTTATAGTTTGTAAAGAATAATATACCTTTTAATACTGTGGAAAGTGCTTTTGTATTAAAGATAGTGCGACTGCAATTCGTTACTATTCAAATTGTTATTTCTATAGAACACTGAGATTTTTAAAATAAATTATATACCAAATAAATGTAAATATATGTTGTTTTGTTTTAACAGATATTTAAGTGTCTTTTAACTCGTGTTTTTGAGTCTGTGTAGTCCAGATAACAGTTAACATTAAAATATTCAACACTGATTTTAGTGATGGATTTGTGATGTATTATTTTGAAGCAGCCCTAAAAGCTTTTCTTTATGAATTTAAGCTAATGTTCAGACACAGGTGACTTAGTTATGTTCAAGCAGGCTTTGTGATATGACAGAAATTTCACTATCACTTGGTGGGTTAGATTTGAGGCATTTCACTTAGACCTTTGACTATGTCTGTAGTTACTGTGGCATCTGCTTGAACAGTATTTAACAGTGGCCTTGTTTGTTGTCAGACTGCATTGGAATGATTCTGTACCAACAGGACTCATTTGCATCCTCTCTGGAGTGTTTGATTGGCAGGTTGAGTGACAGTCAGCCCGAGCGATAAAACAAGACGCTGTCTCCATCTCTTACTCCTCTGCCACTGCGCGTATAGATCATAGTTGTCACGACAATCTTGCTGCTCTCCGCACACTGTGGACCTATTCTTCTGTTCTACTGCTGATCCTGTCATGATTCAAACCCTTCTCCCCCTTCTCTTCTCCCATCTCCGCTTTTTAATTAGACAACAAAACAAAAATATGAATATTCATAGAGCTTAGCTTCATTAATATGCACAATTATGCAAATCAGCACGCAATTAAGCTTCAGCTTTCCCCCAGAGATGCTGTGTTGCAGTATGAGAGGAAATTGAGGAAAAGAGGACAGGCAGAAATTTCTGCTTCACTAATCTTTAAAATCTCTCCTTTCAAACACGTTCACCTCTTTGAGAGCTCAAGTGCTTTGGCCAGGCCGCACCAGTGTCAACTGTGCCTGATTGAGACGTTGTGTCTCCGAGGCGCTAAAGGTGACTGCCAAAAGTGAGAGAATGGGCCCGAGCGACTGTTGCCATGGAAAACGTGAGGAGTGGGAGAAGGAGTATTCTGAGGCTCACACACAGTGTTAATTATTCAAACTTCCTACAGCTCATAACCTCCTCGCTGCATGACAGCGCGTCACTGTCATGCGCTGTCGATGCAGTGCACTCTCGGGAGAGGTGTAAACTTGGATCAAAGCAGGTCAACATGAGAATCCAAGTTAGACTTAACTTTGTGACGAGTGCAAATGTGTTCCATTTATTTGATAATTGGCCTAACCTAGTTCTTTGTCTTTTAGATGAGAGGAATGGGTCCGGTCCCTGGGGACAAGGAGAGCAGAACAGTCCATCCTTTAACCAGACAAGGGTACGGCTAATTCCTGAATATCTAAGTAGCCTTGTAGATTTAATACGAACAACTTACATTATAACCCACATCTCGAAAACTAGGCTGTGATATAGTTATCATGCATATGTATGTTTTTTAAACTTATAATATATTCATGGATTTTTACAATGTTGTTAAAAGAAGATTTTGTATAAACCATAAACAAACAATAATCTGTGATTATTTGATTGTAATCACTCTAAAAAGTTAGACAAGACAAGTTCAAACTTTTTTTACTTTCACAGAGTTACGGTGAAGGAAACCTTTACAGTGAGCAGGATGGCATCACTTCTGGTCCCCTCTTTGGCTCAGGAGCTGTTGGTATGTTTTAGTTTATTTAAAAATAATGTAGAATCTTAGAGTTTTTATCATAGTTATTTTACTGCTTAAAAAGGCAGTTAAACACCAAGTACAACTGGTCAAAGCCTTTTCTGGTGAGATGGCAATGGCTGAAGCTGAGGTTAATGGGAAAGGGGGGCAGGAGGAGGGTCTGTTTGTGTGCTCCTGATGGAGGGGGTTGGGTGTAAAGGGCACCCATGCACAAACGAGACTCCCCCTGGGATTACTACAGCCTATGGCTCTTCTGTGTTTAACTGTCAAGGGAGGGGCCAGAGGTTGGGTGAAATTGCCCCCAAACCATTTATAATGGGGCAATTTGTTGATGTTTTTTGGTCCAGATCCATAAATACTTGCATCATATACGTTTAAACAGCAGATGGTGAGCCCACAAACTGAAAAAGGGGCAGGACACACTGTGATTTAGCAGTGACATAAAATATGTTTTATGATCATGACCTGATTAGGCCCCCTCTTTTCACAGGGAAGGCTGATCGTGGAGCATACACTTCATTTGCAACACAGGTAAATAATTTTGCAGAGAACACACTCTCAGCTACAGCATTATGTCTTTACTTTCGCAACTCTCTAATTTAATATTCTTCTGCTTTTCTGTAGCCGGGATTTATGCCCAGTGAAATGCCCCTGACCAGCCCTGATGCTCTCTCACCGACCGGCCCCAAGTCAAACTCTCAGTTTTATGCCTCTTATGGGGGAGCCAATATTCGCCGACGACCTGCACAAGAACCCATTGGTAAGACGTTCTGCATTTAATAATGCTTATTTTTAAATGTACAAATTGAGAGTGTGTTGTAAAGTGTTAAAATTATTTATGTACTGTTTGATAATATCTCAATTTTTTTTCTCTTGTTAGACACACAGCCAAAAAAGATCAGGAAGGTCCCACCTGGCCTACCATCTTCGGTGAGCACTCCTCTCTAAACTGAAAGAGCCCAGGCTGCTTATAAATGCTTCATATTTGCACTCACCAATACCGCTATAGCTCTGTAGCTCTGCCCTTGTAATATAAGTGAATATAGTCTGTGCATGTAATGAACCTTGTGCTGCTGTAAAAATAAAAGAAAAGCACAAACCCATGCGTTTGGCTGCTCTCTGATCCGCTGCTTGTATTTATAGCAGTATTGGTGCAGCCTTTACTTTATGGCCACAGTTCTGTGCTTGAGCCAAGTTAGATCACTGATGGTTTTCGCTCCACCTCATTTTTTCCTCCCACTTCGCCGCTGCACCCTATTTCCTCCTCTTCGGTTTCTTCCTTTCTTCCCACCCCCACCGCCGTGAACAACAGCCCTCCCCCTCCCTCCCCCATCTCTCTATCCCAGCTGCCAGTGGAGTTGGCTGCTGTCCAGGATTCGGCAGATGGTTCAGTAATTAGTAGTGCATCTCTCCGTTTGCTCGTCTCTTCCTTCTTTTCCTCTTCTTTTTCTTTTTGTTTAATCAAATTACAGAAGAAAACTTAAGTCCATTTGAGTTTAGTTTTATAGACACAGTTTGTTACTTGTTGTTTATTTATAATAGCATTGATTGAGGGGGTGTGTCGTTACAAAGATGCGTATGCCTATGCATAGTTATGCATATCTCCCGTGCTCTTCATGTGTCTCCTGTACATTTTTTCATGTATTAGTGAGTATGTTTAAGGCAGTCCAAAACCAACCAGCTACTAAATACACTACAAAAACAATAGTACACCACAAAGCAAGAATTTAGATCTAATGCAGAAACTGTAACCTTATATTGCATTTATGCCTTATGCACTTTTGTAGGTGTATGCATCAGCAACTGGAGAGGAATTTAGCAGAGAGAATGCTGCTTACCCAAGCTCTAAAGCAGGAAATGTCTACCCTCCATCTTACTACATGCAAGGTTTGAAAATTTGAGCTTGTAAGCTTTCTATTTTATTAAACATAATCAGACACATTTTAATAGCTATATTAGCAGTATTAGTATATAAGTATAAAAGTGGATTAGATTGATTTGTGTGTTGTGTGTCATTTGAACAAAGTTGTTTTACTGTGACTCATGAGGCTTTATTCTTCTCCCTTTACATCTGGCTGTTCTGCACACATTGTGCCCACTGCGTCCACTGCCTCTTGACAGAAGGTCTCCATCCTCCCTCAGACCCATGGGGCTCTGGCGGGTCGATGGTGCAGCCTGGTTATCCTGCCGTACATGGCAACACCCCCCATCTGAGCCATGGCCCCTTCTCAGCCATCAACCCCCAGGACAGAATGGTCAGTGCTTATTTTATTGTGACTGTTCATATGAGTCTATTTCCACTGGCGTGGCACTGTGTGGGTGTGGCCACTTTGTTCCAAACCCCAAAAGGGGTTTAAGCTGTACTGGTCCTTGAACCCTCTTGTAAAGTGGTCTAGCCCTAAGCTCACCTCAGCCCATTTAGCCCCAGGAGGAGCTACATACGGTTGCACAATGAATGGACAAGAAGTAACATTTAAACAATAGAGAAGAGGGTCTAATCAACACAAAGCTATCGGTATAATATAGTAGTAGGTATAAGTAATTTATAAGTAGTAATGCAGCTTTACTACAACCTCTGTAACTAGAAAATAGGAATTACCCAAACACTGGACCAGTAGGGAAGTGGATGTTTTGTAAATAAATAAATAAATACCTCAATGATGAACAACTATGAAGAGGCGAGGCTATGATCACTGTAAGTGTAGTTTTTGAATTTGCTTTATTTTATACAGAAACGGCAGCCACTGCCCCTGTCTCCGCAAAACTACCCCCTGCATGGCAGTGAAGTCAATGGAGCTCATCCGGCTGGCTTCCAATCCGGCTCCAGCAGCTTTGGAGTCCCCTGCCACACTCCTCCCATTGCCGGCACTGACACTCTAATGGGTACAGTTTTCCTTGGATTTATTGCATTGCAAGCATATACTCTAGGTTTATATTAATAATCACTTTGAGATAGAAGTCACTGCAGAGTATACAGTCAGGAGGTTTGTTAAAAGATAGTTTTGTTAGACAATAATTTAACTTAACTTGACTTTTAAAATGGCTTCAGAACAAATAGAAATTACAATAGAAATTCTCCCTCACAAGATGGTGAGGGAGAAAAACCGAGAAGTCAGAAGAAGTAAGTTACTGTTCAGTGTAATTCTTAGATGGCTTTCATGTTGCAGATTAACAGCTGTCTTATGTTTGAGAAAAAAATTAAAGAAAGTCAAAAATAAAACAGGCCAGGTCAATAGACTCATTAAAATCTGACATCTCTTTAGGTAATCGTGGGGCAGTTCCTGGAAGCTCAGGCGATGAAATTGGAAAAGCTCTGGCTTCTGTAAGTATAAAAAATGGGTACTTATTACTTTGATTAGTGATTGATTGTGATGCCTTTTCAGATTTACCCTTCAGACCCAAACAGCAGTGCCTTCCCTCCGTCCCCATCCACCCCTTCTGGCTCGCCTGAGGCTGTATCAGGTGAGTGCAGAGCCGGGCTCAGTTTTTCCTCTGGCCTCAAGGTCATTCTGTATAGAGAGTTTCCTGTTGTTGATGGCTGCACTAAAATCTTGTGTTGCATTGTTTTCGTTGAGTTTGGAGATTTGGACTTTGTTTTTAGCACAGCTTCAAAACATCCTGCTGTTTTATTTTACTGTATTATACCTATCTTTAACCTATAATGTACTATGCTTTTCAATTATAGTGTTAATATGATACACGAAGATAATGGAGTTTGTTTTAAATTTTGAGATATTTCTGTCAACCTACTCACACACAGACTTCTTACAAAAGCCCCACTAGTGGCTTATGTGCTCTGCTGAGTGGAGGAACATTGTGAATGAGGCGTTTTCTCTTTGTGTCCCTAGCTTCTGCTTCCCAGTGGACTCGGTCTTCAAGCCAAACCACTCCTTCCCCTAATTTTGAAGAGTCAATACAGCCCATGGTGAGAACAATATAATGCTGTGATTAACCTATTCATGAAGAAAAGGTGCATACAATTTTTAATTGTGTACAAATTACTTTTTAATTAATTTCTTGTAAATTGTGTGAAAATATTTAATGGTTTGGTTTATAGCTATTGCTTACTGTTTTAAGATAATTTACTGCTGCCTAAAATATTGCTTTTTTGTTATTATTTTATCTAATTACTTTGTAGCAAAATAAAATGGATCGCCTGGAGGAAGCACTGAACGTTCTTCAGCGTCATGCTAGTGGACAAGGAGGGCCAGGATCTACTGAGATGCACAACCTGATTTCGTCTAGTCTCGGGTTAGCACAGGCCTTTGGTGGAACGCTAGGACTTGGCAGCCGTCTCTCAGGACTGGTATGGAAACATTACATTTTGTTATGTATTTTGCTTTTGTTCATTTTCTGTATTATTTATATTTTAATACATTTAATTTTTTTCTGAAGGGAACCAGTCACCATGAGGACTCTGTAAGTCTGCCCTCTAGTGGTGGACTGCTGAATAGCCACCTTGGTCCTGCACCGATTCAGTCTGGTCCTCAACCTGAAACTTTTAGCAGTAAGTGTTTTTATTTATATCACATAATGTGATGCAACAGTCTATTTAAATAAAAGTGTCACTTCCCTGTCTAGATCTGTCTGGTGGATTAAACCGTTCAAGTATTCCTGAAATCAAGCGTGAGAGAAAGGAGGATGACGAGAACTGCTCTGTCACAGATAAGTCCGACGACGAGAAGAAGGACTTAAGGAACCGCATTCGAACAAGGTATTCCTTATTGGCAAGATTATCAGAAGATCAACAGGAATAAAATCTTAATCTTAGAGTTAATTAATTAATTCAGCTGTTCCAAATAACAGCTGAATCTGAAAAGTTCAGGTTAAAATTACACATTTTTTTTGGTAGACACGTTAAACTATGTGTTAACATTTATATTTTAGGACTGTGTTACTATTTTTAGTTTAGGACCTGTTTAGCACCAGGCTATTAACTTAATAATTTTTTTGGCCATTGGCTATATAGTAGCCTAGATGATGAAGAGGATGATGAAGACCTGCCAGTGGAGGTTAAGGCTGAACGGGAAAAAATACGGAGATTGGCAAACAACGCGCGTGAGCGGCTCCGTGTGCGGGACATCAACGAGGCTTTCAAGGAGCTCGGCCGCATGTGCCAACTCCATCTAAGCTATGAAAAACCTCAGACCAAACTGATCGTACTGCAACAGGCCGTTAACGTTATACTCAATCTGGAGCAGCAAGTCCGAGGTCAGTGGGGTCCAGGACCAAAGGACGAGATGGGGACAAAAAACATCCACACAGTCTCACTCTGCTCTCTACTTTTTAAAATTATGCTTTTTCTGACATTGTCAAATAAAACAAACTGATTTTTTTTTAAATATCACATTTAAAACAAGGGAACATATTACAGAAATGAAGCTGTGTGGTTGTTTTTTCAGTGAAATGTCCTTTAATGCCTACTCATAGTAGATTAATTTGAAGGTTTAAAAATTTTGCGTTTTAGGCATTAACATTTCTTATTCTGTGCATAACCATGTTTTCTTCATAACTGATGCAGACTGTCTCAGCCTTTGTCTTTTTTGTATAGCATATTTATAGAGCATATATGTCTGTCTTTTCAACATGCTTCTTGTTATGTGACTGAACCTCAGTAGCTGCTCTCATCTTTACTAACTTCACTAATTGGTTGCAGTGTCTGTGTAATGCATGCCTCAGCCTTTCAGGCATTAATTGTTTTTGCTGCGCTGTTTCGTTTCCATTGCCTTTATTTCCCTTCCACAGATGGCAACAGTGATCTTTTCTATTGCATTCAAATAAATACATCTCCTGCTGCTGATGTATTTAACACAATGGCTTTATCTCTGTCTTTGTGCAGCACTTGGCAGAGGGTGCGCTTCCTTTCTCTTTCCCTCCCTCATAACTTCTGTCCTGTGATATAGGTATATACCCACAACTTTCGGCCTGGACCCCAGTAACCACTAAAACGTTGAACAATCAGTGTCACGGGAATCTGTTTATCAGATTTCAGAATTTAAATTTGACCTTCAAAGAATACCTAAATTCTTTCTGATACATACACTCTCTTACCCAGAAGGCCACTCCACTGGATTTCTTCATCAATTTAATTGCAGAAAAAAAGAATAATAAAGACATAATCAGCAGAAAGTGCAAATATGTAGTACAGGTCCGTCATGCTTTTCGTCTGGTTTTGTTACCTAGCAGCTTCAACCCCCTTTCTCCTGGCAGCAGCGTGGTCTCAGTGAGCGATGAGAACCTGACTGCTGAAGAGAAGGAGCAAAGGGAGCGAGAGCGCCGCCTAGCTAACAATGCCAGAGAGAGGGTGCGTGTGCGAGACATTAACGAGGCCTTCAGAGAGCTGGGCAGGATGTGTCAGGTCCACCTCCAGAGCGACAAAGCCCAGACCAAGCTGGTCATCCTGCAGCAGGCCGTCCAGGTCATAATGGGCCTGGAGAAGCAGGTGCGAGGTAGGTCACCCAAAGTAAGAAAGGCCCAGTTTGTCTTCAATGGAGACCTCAAAGCTCAACAAATTTTACTGAAGCTATTTCCCCTCCTGAACATTTCACTTGTGTTACATCCGCTTCAGCTTTCCTCTCTTTAAATAATGAGCCATGGAAAAGAGAGAGGAAGTGTCACTACTTTTCTGCCAAGTTTTCATCCTACTATTTTCATTTCTGGGTTTGATTAGCTTTTCGTGGTTAAACTCTATAAACATGACATTTACTTCAGTTCTTAGGAAGTTTTATTCTTTGTTTCCAAAGAGCGAAATCTAAACCCTAAGGCGGCATGTCTCAAAAGGAGAGAGGAGGATAAAGTTTCTGGGGTGGACCAACAGATTCATCGAGGGACTCACCCAGGTTTGGGGGGAGATGGACACCTGTAATACTCAGGTGAGGTTTACTGCACTCTTTCGAAAATAAAGTACACTACTTAATATGTTTTTTTGTAATGGGACTGTTTCTTAATCTTTTACAGTTATGGTTGATTGTACAGCGCTGAAAACATGTGGCCTTAAAACAGTATATCATTGTTGTCCATCTTAATAGAGTGTGTTAATCAACTTCTACAAAACACACTTCCTTCCATACTGAAAAGCAGTTGGCCACATTCCTTTGGATTTACAGAAAAAACATGTTACTGAAATAAAGAACTAGGGATGACAGTTTTGAGAAAAGGACAAGGATGACATTCTGTTTTGTTTTTTTTGTACGTTACATGTTGGAAGCAAATGTTACTTGGATCAATTGCTTATATGAGAAAACTGAAAGAAATGTTTTATTGGATCATTTGATTGGCATTCCTGACTTAAAAAGTATGGATTATTGTTCGAAATGACTGAATGAACCTATAAGACTCACTATGCGTGAATTATTTTGTACTGTGGATCCTGAGTCTTACCTCGAAGCGTCCTGTACATTTGTTATTGTCACTGCCATGCAAGTGGAATAGAGAAAGGAAAGAGACCCACCACACAAACAAACCTGAGCAGAGACTCTGGAAAAAGTGAATCTACAGTGAATCAAACGTGTCAATGGATTTCCAAACTATTCCTCTATGAGGCGTTTATTGGACTCCAGTGCAGATGACAACACCTCTGCCCCATCTTCACCATCATTTTGTCAGCAGTGCCCTGAGTAAATCCACTTCGGTATTTACAGCTCAAATTTCATACAATCGTCAGAACATTTGTATTATGTGACTGTTGCCTCTTTACCAGCTGAAGTGCAAGTTGATGAAAGGGATCATGAGTTTTACTGAATGGACAATTTTCTGTATTGCCATTGACTGACCACGTGGAGGCGTTTTGCATTCTTATTTTTAAACAATTGCCTGTATGAGAATTTTCCTTTTGTATAATGTTTTTTTTTTACTTTGTAAAATAATTGTGTATAATTGAAGTTTTCATTTAAAATGATCTTTGTTTACATACATTGCCTTGAAAATATATTCTGCCACAATCCCTTTTTTCTAATTCTAAAATATAAAACATTTAATATTTTATCACCCTCTTAATTGACCATAAAATTACACTTGATTGAATTATCTTTGACTGACAGTTTTGTGTTTGCTTGGGGCTGAAAATGTTTTCAATGCATTGTAGGTTCAGTTGAGATTACAGGAACAAATGAGGTATTGTGCCAGGTGCTCAGATATGAATCTAATGTTCATGTTCCATTGGTATTTTAATTGCCTCTTTTTAACTGGCCAGTTAATTGGATCCTAGTGATACACATGATACCCATCCTGTTTAAAAGGGAACAACAGTTACCACTGTGAAATTTTCCCCTTCACATTTTCAGCTCTTGTATAATTTTTGCTTTTTCATGTAATTGGCAACTCGGTTGCAATATCTGCATAGTTTGTGGTATACTGTTCTTGAGTCTATACTTAAAACCACGTGAAGACAAACTAAACTCAATCATCAGGGTGGCCTTAGTTCTGGTGTTGCAGATTTTTCATACTGATTACTCACTAGTGCCTGCATAAACCTCTACTACATGGTGGAAGATGTATCTGTAGATTTATTTGTTGTACTGTTAAAAATTATGGACTCCCGTGATATATCTGACTGTGTCTTTGACCATCTGAATTATTAATTAACTAGTCTTTCGGTGTTCACCTTGGACACTTTATCAAAAAAAAAAAAGCCCTAAATTTGATGTACTTATTTTGTTGAATAGTATGACCTTGACTAACATCTGTTTTGTTTTGAACTATACAAGATATTTGATCAGAATTACGATTATAAGTTGGCACTGCTCTGACAGTATTTGGTTTACCTTTGTCCACTTTTGCCCATTTTTCTTTAATTCTGCTATTATTTTACTCATCAAACAGAAGAGGTATGCATACTTCTAATGTAAACTGCAACAGCTTATCATATCTTCATAACAGATATCTGCTGCAGATAAGTGTCTTCACTCATGTTTGGGGACAATTTCTACAGGTTGTCCTCAAAGTGCCTCCAGTTTCTTATTTTTTATATATAAAGTAGAAATTGAGAGCTGTTGTGTATATAACAGTAATGTAGCAATAAATGTGCCATTAAAAAGTTCATTTCAGTGTGTCTTATTTTATAATGCTAAAAGTAACAGAAATGTATTGACTTGTTGAAAGGTCCAAATAACTATTTTTGAATGGTACCTGTGGAAGTTTAGTGGTGCCACATATACAATCTGTACGAGTGGTATACAGGTGTATGGCTATCAGCTTATAATTTTTATTCAGATGTTTTACAAATTGTATCCATACAGTCTATGGTCGTATCACGTATCACGTTTCCATACAACACACATACAACAATCTTGCGTTTTTCTTTTATTTTGTTAGAACCGGATGTAGATGCTCGCACATGCGCACTCTGCAGCAGGAGGCTAAGCGCGACCTTTTCTTACCAGCGCATCAGCTGTTCCGCTCGTCTAAAATGCTTAGTAAAGTTTTGGGTTCGAAATATGTTTCCATTGCCAAATCGTGGTAAGCTTGTTGTTATGTATCAGTAGTCCCATCAAGTTTATTGCATGTGACTGGGTGGACATCATCATATATCCTTAGTTGACGTTAGCTTTTAGCCATTAGCCAAGACGAGGTCACCACCGCTAAGAGGGAGAAGTCACGACAAGTTTAGGAAAGCTTTAGAAATTATTAAAACTTTATTGGGTAACACTAGTAAAGCTAATAATTTCTTCCTTCAGTGTATACTAACACAGAAAGTAAATCTTAGCTACAAGATTTTTTTTTGGGATAAATGACATTCAGTACCAAACTACAGTACGTGATTGTAATATATACCTAATGAGCAGGATTTATAGGTGGTCATTAGCAATTTATCTATGTATTTATATCTATATCTACAATATAATATACTTATTTTATTTTATTAATTTTTTTTTATCTCAAGGAAAGGGTATTTAATGGATTTTATATTAATCATACTATCCTGTAATGGGGTTCTAGATGTATGAATTTAATGTTTCATTAGAAAGTGATGCCATTATGTCACCTCCCAAGGTATAAAGACTCATTGTCCATCTATATTTTTTCATAAATCTCTCTTCTGTTTTTCAGGGTTCCAACTATGGCAGTGTGGGGCACAGCGGGAGGTGTAGCACTGATCCACTTCACCGACTGGCGACTTATACTGGACTATGTTCCTTACATCAACGGTAAATTTAAAAAGGATGAATAAGATGTGAAGGTTAGTACACATATCAAATTAATTTAAGATGTGACATGTGCTGGTATGTGTTATTCAGTACCAGCAGGCACGATTGTATCTGGGATGCCATTGGCTGTCATTTAACTAAGGATACATGATTTGATGGCATAGCCCTTTTCATATTTAGGGGGGCAGCGCATATGTAAGTTCATATTAATTAACATTTTTGTGAATATGCCAGAATTAGTCAAGGGGAAGCCAGCAGGGGGCAGCAAGAGCAAATGGATTCAGTGTTCACAGATCTGGAACCATTGTTTTAACTTTTTATTATTATTTAAGTATTATTAGTGCGTACTTACGTTTGTAATGGTTGTATGACACCAGTACGTATTTACAGCTTTGTTTATTTACACCAGCACGTGTTTTGAGGTCCATTGATAAAATGTGCTTTACAAATAAAGTGTATTGGAAAATAAATATGTATTTGTGTGATTATATTGTTGCTTACAACTTATTGCTTGATGCTTTTGTCATTTGCTCGTCTTTTATTTATTAGGGTTTGGGGAACTGAAGTCAACTGCTTGAGGATCTCTATTGTGGCACCACTGCATCACTGAAGCCGACCATGCAGGACACCACTGGCTTCAATACTGATTCTTAATTTGTCTGAAATCTGATGTGTATAATCCAGATAATGTAATAAGTCTTTGTGTTATTATTTGTTTTTGAAGTAAAATGTATAAAAACTATGTGTACATTTTCTTTTAAATGTTTTGCATTAGTATAAATGTATAATTTGTTGCTGAGTTATTTCCGCTATTTAAGTTTTGTTGCTCAATTGCCTTCATTCAGTGCATTTAAGCATCAAGAACTGTTCCTTCTTTGTTTTAGTCCCTCTTGTGGACTAGATTTCGGCGGATGTAGACTTCGTATTACAGCGTAATGGGTATGCGGAGTGATTGGGGATGTCACGGGGGGCCATTGTCGACGGGGAAACTGCATAACTTTTAAAAAGCTTTCAAAGTATTTTTGAAGCCAGCGAAAACATTTCTACATTCAAGAGACCATGGACAGAAAGTGGTATGTGCAGACAATGATCGAGTTGCATGTCTTATTTTATTATTATTTTTGGCTTTTTGTTGTCCGTGGTCGCATGTATGTACGATAGTGGTCGTCTATTATCGTTTTATGGCATAAGATACACAGATAGCATTGGAGGTGGCCCCCGCATGTAGATTCACCAAATTAAATATATTTAAGTTTCACAGAACTTGTCTCGTTGTCTCCGTCGGTGTTACGCGGATGTGTAGCGTGTAACCACCTCGTGGACACCATGCTCCGAACTCGACAACAGAGACTGCTGCTGGTCTGCTCCTGTGCACAACTTCCATAAAAATAAACCATGATCTCTGCAAATGAAGTCCGAGTTTAGAGGGAGATCAGTGGACATTCAGGTAGCGTAGTCGCAATAATCTTTTACAAATTAACATAAACAACAGTTTATGTCCCAGCAGCCGTACAGTAACCATGGAGTAGTAACACAAACAGTTGGTGCATTGAATTGTACAGGTAAGTAGTAGCACATGCCTAGGGACGAAACAAGACAGCATTCGAAACAAAAGCGCATTTGGAA
This sequence comes from Boleophthalmus pectinirostris, assembly GCF_026225935.1. Lineage (NCBI taxonomy): Eukaryota > Metazoa > Chordata > Actinopteri > Gobiiformes > Gobiidae > Boleophthalmus > Boleophthalmus pectinirostris. The sequence continues at coordinate 17,299 of NW_026571059.1, forward strand.
AGGGCTCAGGCCTTCAGCTTCTGTTGAGTTACAGCAGCTGCAAGGCGGACGGAGGACAAAGATATCCAGCTTTAGGCCATATAAACACCAAGAAGAGAAAATCGCTACTAGTCTCTTATAGGTGTGCCATGTTTATATGCTATTTGAATGTTATATTATATATAGCCTATTGGACTCGTTCATTTACATATGTGCGGTACAGTTTGTTCAAAAATGTATGTATGCTTATGTTAGTAAGGCGACTTGGTCATATACAGACTAAAACTTCCTCTGTGTGTCCTGGTGTCCTCTTAATATATGCTATTAAGAGTAAACCCAAGCCATGTGCTGCTGTTTTCACACTTACTAGTACTTTGATTGGTTAACTGTACCTGTTACTTACTCATACCATAACTTAGGCTGACTAATCAATCACAATTAGAATTTTTATTGACTATCCCTAAATTCCAGTAACTGAGTGGTTCAAGCATTTGATCATCAACCTTGAAGGACGGCAATTCAATACGAACTCCAGTATGTTAGTGATTTGTGGTAGTCAGAACCACTGATGCTGATTTGCACCCTCCCTTCTACCAGTCTACCCCAAGAGAGCTATGGCTAGAAGTAACTCATCACCAGGTGTGGAGTAAATTACTAATGTAATGTAAAATGTAATGTAAAATGTCTTTGATTGCTGAAAGACATGTTAGACTGTATAAAAGGAATAAATGGACATGGACAAAACATAGATTAGATGAACCAGATGCATTGTTATAGCAAGAAATGCTAATTGTCAACACCTGTCTAAAGGTGGAGGAAAATCAGTACATTTAGTAAAATGTATTTATTTTCTTATACCAGCTGATATTTCTTGCCTGTTTTATTTTATCCTGCTTACATCTACAATATGTTTTCAATTTTATAGCATTCCTGTCAAACATTTTCTGAACAAGCCCCAGATCATCCATGGTTTTGGAAATGCCTCACAGACAGATGCTGACAGCAGCAGCCATGTGGGAGCTGGACGACTCCTTCAGACCAAAGCACAGCACTTCAAGCAGAGAAATGCCTATAACACCACACAAATAAAGGTCAGTGCTTTTCGCAAGTTACAAAATCATGTATGCATTAAGGTTGCATCAGGGAAAACCTCTGGGTTACAAGGGTGAATTTACAGTGAAATGATGATTAACTGAATGATTGCAGACAATAGTAAAATGGGATAAAATAATCTGGACTTGTACATTTATTTTTGTTTCATTATGGGAATATTCTTGGCCTTTTATCTAAATCTGAGCTCTTTTGTGAGTTTTCTATTATTTATTATGTTTTACAGACCAGACTTGACCTAAACACAACACTACCAGTGAGGCAGACAGCCTCCATCTTCAAACAACCGGTAACTAAGGTGACGAAGCACCCCAAAAATACTGTGAAGACTGATCTGCGAAAAGCTAGAGAACCCCCCAAACAGGTGCTGCTGTTAATGATTATCTTATAAATTAAGCATATATTAATATTGATTTTATTGTTACCCTTTTAGTTGTTCTGGGAGAGGAAGCTAAGTGGTTTAAGTGCATTTAATATTGCAGAGGAATTAATCAAAACTATTGATCTCCCCAAAGGCTTACAGGGTAAGAAAATAATTTCCCTGTTTTTTTAAACGCACGCTTGGCCTACTATTTTGATATTCATGATGAGTGATTGTGCCCTCTTGACATCTTTTTCAGGTGTAGGCCTTGCCTGTTCAGATGAAACTCTGCTGTCTGCCATCGCCAGTGCCCTTCACACTAGTGGCTCACCTATCACTGGACAGCTGACAACAGCAGTGGATAAAAATCCTGGTGTCTGGCTTAATACCTCTCAGCCACTTTGCAAAGCTTTTGTTGTGACGGATGAGGATATCAGGTACCGTTCAGTTGTTAATTTTGCTTGGTTTTCTATGGAGTGTACTTTAGTTTTTCACTATTGATAATTTGATTCAATTTACCTCTTCTCGTGGTCCTGTTTGTGTTATAGGAAACAGGAGAAACAAGTACAAAGTGTCCGAAGGCGACTGGAAGAAGCACTAATGGCTGACTCTTTAGCTCATTTAAATGACCTCACTTCAGATGAAATGGCTGGGGGACAGGATGAGACAGTGATGCAGGTGGATCCAAAGATATCATAGCCAGAATAGATATTCATATTTCTGAAGCTACATTCCTCATGACAAATACCTCGACAGTCTTTCGCATTTTCTATCCAAATGTCAAAAAGTGCTTTCTGTTGAGATGTTGTTTCTCATTTTGGTTTTACATTTAAATTTAGACGGTTAAAGGTGCTGTTATATTATAAACTCAGTGTGTTATTATGGTTAGTTCTTTCCTCCAGTGTGTTGAGTGCAATTTTGTTTACAGATAATGGCAGAAAATATGTTAAGGGTTTGTATAGTGTGACTATACCTCTGACTAAACACAGTGCTTTTGTTAATGCCTTTAGCATATTATGTCAGGAGCTCCTTTTTCATACTGCATATGTGATTGCCAAGTGCTTCGGATTTAGGTCTTTCTAGATAGGTTAATACATTTGCCTGGCATCCAGAATACACACTTCTTCACACTTCATATGCATAAAAAAATCCAGAAATATCATTCTGGATTTGTCAGGCAAATTTATCTACATGAAATAGTTACTGTGAAATCTGTTGTAACCATCTAGGTATAAAATATAGCTTAGAGCTAACGATTGTGGTGTCACATCGTGAAGAATTATCATTTTGCCTAATGATAAACCGATGAAGACTAAGATGCTAAATTTAATGTACATTCAAACGTATTCTGACACTATAAATGTATTCACCAGGAGTGATCCAACAGTTTATCCTTTTGTTCCACTGCTCTTTTGTTCACTTTTTACATTGTCTTTGCTTATGTGCTCTATGGAAGTTAAAACATGTTTTTTTCTTCTGCTGTTAGATTAACTCTCAATGTAAGCTCAATTTTATTGGTAAATATAAAGAAAAGTAAAGCTGCTGCTGTTGGTTTGCTGTTCCTTGGTGATTCTCATGTTAAAGGTTAAAACAATGCCTCTAAAATTATATTTCTAAATTTGTAATTAAAAAAGGTCAGGCAAGTGGCATATTAAAAGTTTATTCAAGTTTGATCAAATTATGTTGTTTTTTTAATTGTGCTTTTGCTATAAACTTATTTTGATGTGGAAAGGCAGGTCTGGTGATCTCTGCTCAGACTGTTGCCTCTAGCGGATGAAAATGGATGGATGACATTGATGCTTCCCATGCTGATTTGACATTAAATATTAGTGTTACAGCTTTAATGTTTGACAAAATAAGGAGCTATGTCCTTTTTAATGGTTTGTGGAGCTTTACACTTAAAAATAACAGGGTTTAACATTGGTGGACCACAAAATTTGATATTTCTTTCAAGAATAGTGAATCTCCCATAGATATCTCTCCATCTGAATTTATAACATCAAATTCTAGATTAATAGATATTTGGCTTATCAGCCATCGCAGTCATGTGGTCTCTGGATGTTTACAAAATGTAGCAGATGTTCTAGAAACAAGTCAGACCTATACCTGGTTATATTTGTGTCTTCAAGTTTGTTTTGTTTTTTGTCTAAAAAACTTCTGTTATTTTTAACACTAACATTTGTTTTTCGTTTTTTTCATTTGTTCCCCCACATGCTCGAACGAAAACCACAGTACTGCCAAATGCAAAAATAGTAATTGTTGAAAAATATACAGTCAGTACCCTGCGATTCCTGTACTGTTTTGTCTTTGTCTTCGTAGAGGCGTTTCTTATTTTATTTTAATGAGTGTAAGCCTGGATTACTTCATAGGTTCTAATACTTGTATCCTAGATGCTTCTGTCCCAGGTAGGTAAAGACCATGTTCTGACACACGGTGCTAGCGGCGGGGGTATGCAGATGATGCAGATACGCTCGGTTGCTGCAGATGGCCTTTGAACCCATTGTTGTGTCGCGGGTGACGTCAGTGCCGTGTGCGGTGCTGAGGCGGCGTGCGCCCGTGGTCTGTGCGTGCGCCTCTTGTGTGTAAAGTCTATGGGCGAGACAAAGGCGGCGGACCGGGGTCAGGCAGCGCACAGCGAGGAGCTCCGTTTGCATCGAAAAAGGTAACTTGCTTCTTCTGGCTCTCAGTACGGTCTGGGGATGCCGCGCAGGATTGGGGCCAAGTGACAGCTTTGGGGGCGTGCTTAAATTTTTCAGTAAGTGGGAAAACAACACAGCCTTGCTTTAATCGTTTTCTCTTACGCCCCCCGTTTAGCTGCTAGTGGCTAACACTAGCTACTAGTGCTGCCCACAACTGATCGCCTCCTCCTATTGCCTTCTTCTCATCTTACCCTCAACAACTTGTCTTCAAACAGGAAGAGGGCTTTCTCGGATAAGACAAGACGAAGTAAGTTTGAGTGTTTTCCACCCTTGTTTAATTTTGAAAATCAGCATATCTGGTGTAAGAAAGAGTGGAAGTTCAGCTGTCTGTGTACAGCTAGCAGCTAGCCCCAGCGCTCCCAAACAAAGGGGCGACAACGTGACTGGAGCCGACTCTGTGCAGCTAACAGCTAGCTCTTTTTGTTATCGCGATTAGATCCACTTTTGTCGTTTCCACTTTTGCCAAAGCTGGTGCATGTTTTCAACTATCATTAGTTGGCGTTATCTGTGGTATCACCTGAAGGAAATGTTATTTATCCACGATATGAACATGCTGTATCCAACAAAACAAGCAGCCCCAGGATGGTTCAGTGACACAAAGCAACAACAAAGCCAAGCGCTCCAACTATTGCCGTCTTTTGTTCAGCCTTAACAACTTATGTGTGTATATCTATCTAAACTTTTTCCCTTGTCTTTGAAAGGGTGACTCATCGACACAGGCTTTTGTGAGCTGATGTGAGATCCCGGAGACTATGCCTAGCCCTTTATTCCACCCCGAAATTATGGACCACGACGTGGTGATCAGCAGCCAGCACAGCGGGGATCAGGAGTCCCGGGATGAGGAGCACCAGGAGGCACTCCGCTTTGCCTTGGACCAGCTGTCACTCATGGCTCTGGACAAAGTGGACTGTGGTGGCGGGGGCAATGGGCTGGACGCCTTGGATGGGACCCCGGCTTCAGGCTCCGAAGGCTGTAATGGAGTGGGCGGAGGAGGCTACGTGGATCTGCAGATGCTGGACCACCCCAGCGGGTCGCGAGATTCGCCCACATCTTGCTCCCCTTCCCCGGAATATTATGGGTCAGGCGGCTACCACATGGCTGGCTCTCACTCCATGCTTCACGGAGAACAAAGCTCGGTGCTCTGTAACAGGAAAAGAAGTGTAAACATGACCGAGTGTGTCCCCGTGCCCAGTTCTGAGCATGTGGCGGAGATTGTGGGCAGACAAGGTGAGTGCAAATGTATTATTATTGATGTGATGTCTTAGTGGACAACATGTACTGTTGCATGCTGCCTGTTTTTCTTTGTTTGGTTGTATGTTAGACTTAACTTTTCCACCATAGTTTGCTTCTGAACATGACATCATTGTTTATATGCTTCATACAGCAATAATGCAATGTGCGTTAAACTGCACATGTCCTGGGTTTTTGCATGTGACTCTATTTAGATAATAGCTTGACGAGTAAAGGGGCTAAGGGAGTGTGGTTGATGAGTAGGATGAAGGGGGAGGGGTGGGAGAGGGTCAGACAAAGCGGCAGATTGTCGGGAGTCTGGACATGTCTCAGAGCTTGCACCAAACAAAGAAAATGCCATAAAATGTTTGACATGGTTCGTGCAGTTGGTTGATTTAGTATTTGCAAGTACAAAAGTAGTGCTCCTGGTGATGTTAGGCTATGAATGTGCTGTTATTGTTTTGGGTGTATTTGGGATGAATAGACAGTAAGCGCACTAACACAGGATTGGGCGGTGTTACGCCCTGCTCCCACTGCCTCTGCCTCAGCTGCTGCTTGAGCGCTAGTCGCCCGTTCGGAATGGTCGTTTCTTTGTCCTTTTTATCCATATATCTTAATAAATAATGTCTGGGTCATATTTTTAATTTATAACGACACCTGCGGCGTCTATAGCGGCGTGTCATTGTTCTCTTTGTTTGAAAAGCCATGCTTTCAGCTTCCCAGAATGACATCACAGTCAACGTGTCCCATTGGTTAATGGAAACGACGCGTCTGTCTTTAAAGAAACAGAACACTTTGAATGTTCACGCTGGCGATAAGACTACACAGGCAGATCAGCAGACTACACACGTTCTGCTAGTTTGGAGAGGGAGAATGCTCTATATATTTATAAATGATTAAAAATAGTATCAATTTGTTGACGACTCACTACTACAAGTAGGTAATCTGTGACCATTTTAACCCTGAAGTTTGCAAACCTATTGTAGAGTAGCTATTTCAATTTTAGGTGAGGTCAGTTTGAGTATTTAAAACTTGGTTATAGAGGCTATGACAAATTATAATAATTATTATTACTTTTTAAATTTTCATGTCTTTAAGGACTTAATTACCTATTCCTTTCTTTTAGGCTGTAAGATCAAGGCATTGCGTGCAAAGACAAATACCTACATAAAGACTCCAGTTCGGGGTGAAGATCCTGTGTTTATAGTGACTGGCCGAAGGGAGGATGTGGAAATGGCAAAGCGGGAAATCGTGTCGGCAGCTGAGCACTTCTCCATGATCAGAGCTTCACGCTGTAAAGCGGGGGGCCCAGGGGGCGGCGGCTCGCTCCCTGGCCCCCCTCACCTTCCAGGGCAGACTACAATACAGGTAAAGTTCTTACCTTGACCTTCATGTCCCATCTCCCCCAGGCCAAATGTGTTAGCATATCCCTTGTTCTGTGCAGGTGCGGGTGCCATACAGAGTTGTGGGCCTAGTTGTGGGACCAAAAGGAGCCACTATCAAGCGCATCCAGCAGCAGACACACACTTATATCGTGACCCCGAGTCGAGAGAAGGACCCTGTGTTTGAGGTGACTGGGATGCCTGAGAACGTGGACCGAGCACGGGAGGAGATTGAGACGCATATCACGCTGCGAACCGGCACCTTCGTGGATCTGCAGGGAGACAACGACTTCCACACCAATGGCACTGATGTCAGTTTGGAGGGCCTGGGTGCACTGAGTGCTGGCCTAGGAGCCTCGCTGTGGTCCCGGGCAACTGGGCACCACTCAGGCCCCTCTCCCCCCTCGCCTCCCCCGGCCCTCTCCATGGCCATGCAGCATTCAACTGGGCGTAAGCTGTCCTCCGCAACATACCATTCGCACAATGGCAACCTGAACTCTGATGGTTTCACTAACAGTCGCAAAAGCAATGAAGGGGGTAGCCCCACCAGTCCCTTTAGCACTGGCTCCAGCAGTGCTGGGGGGGGGCTCAGTTTTGGAGGTGACTCTACACCAGGATTGCCTTCCTCTGATGAACTGGGCTTCGAGTTCAGCACTTCCAACATTTGGGCACCTTTTGTGAATGGGACTGCCTCCAAGTCAAGCTCCTCACAGCAGCCCCTGCGCAGGAACAGCAGTGGTCTGAGTGGAGGGGCCATTACACCTCGTCTGTCGCCTACTTTGCCTCAGGACACAGCCATAGGATCTCTGGAGCACCCGCTGGCCCGTCGCGCGCAGAGTGACCCACTCAGCACCCTGTCCTGGCTGCAGTCGGGCGGCAGCAGCGGCTCTTTCTCAGCAGCATCCAGTTCCAGCTCAGGTGCGTCCTCCACTGGGTATTCG
>NW_026571060.1:0-25000 GCF_026225935.1 Boleophthalmus pectinirostris
ACGCTGCCATTGTCAGAAAACTGTTTGAATGTTGAACTTTCTACTTCCTATTATATTTATTTATTTAAGGCCAGATAGTTGGTGTTAAATTTGTTTGAGGTATGGCTCTTGCACAATGTTATACTTTAGCAGTTTACTCAATCCTATGCGATAAAGATGTATTTGTCAGACCTAAAATTTCAGATTTTTATAATATTAATTATCTGAAATTTGAAAATATGCTTCTATTTCATTCCTTTTTTCTGTTATATTTTGAATGGTGAAATTTTGTCAGGGCCTTTTTAATACACACTATTTCCTAATGTAACAGTGCCAACATTACTATAACATGTTATTATGGTTATTACACTTAATAGTTTAAATAAAAGATTGCATTGTTTGGACCTACTATGCCATAATTATCTATATATCAGTATGAATCAATGGTGAAAGGCATGCATTTGGCCTTTTGGTTTATTGGTTAATTCACTACAGCCTGTGCAACCTCAACATCGTGGTTGTGTCTTGTCTTAAGATCTTTGTTTTAACATGTACTTCACTGCAATTGTTCTCATATTTCATCACTATGTACATGTTTGTGTGTTAATCTACTGAGAACATGAACTTATTCATATTTTGTTGTCCAAAATCTCATTTGCATAATTTTACATTTTGCTTATTCTGTGGCAGTGTAGTATTGCTTTTGTATTGCACTATTTTCTGCCTTATGACTTTCAAGGTCAAAGTTGTGGCAAAGCTAGAAAGTAGTTTTGATGCTGTACTTGTAATCTTATCTAGACTTCCTAAAATGTTCTGTACATTGGACCTTTCAGCAACCACTGAGTAGAAATGCATAAACTGTATTTTGCTCAGTTTCGTAATCTCTTGGTGTCTATGGTCCTTGCAGGTATACTACCAATGCCCTCGTCATCAATATTATTGATATTTAGTTCATCACATGCTGTTCATGCACATTAACCCTCATCATACCTGGCTGTTAAATGTGTGCCCTACACCGGTGACTACCTTGTTAAGAGCCTCATATCACCTGCCTTACATGGTTTCTATGCGTTAACACTGCAACCCACTCTTCTCCGTTTGCATTTGATATAATGGTTTCTGTTACATTATTGGCCTCTCTTGATCACATGACCTCTGATGGTTCTTGAGTTACTCTGATACGACATCATTCCCTTTCAGTTTTTTGAAGGGGCTGCTATGTGAAGAATATACTTATGTGTATAAGTGTTTATCTATTTCATATATTGTTTTATATATCTTTATGTGTGTACATTTTGTACAAGTCATCTTTTGTAACTAAGATCATAACTTTTATTCATAGATCATGCTGGAAACATTGTCATAATTTAAATTACATTTTATCCTAATTTAAATCTGGTTCATTATGTGTGTTTTTTTCCTCTCTAACCAAGTTAACATTCTCCCGAACATGAAGACATTTAAAATTACATGTAATATAAGAAGTGTATATTTATTAAGTAGTTTACTAAATATACAGAAGAAAAGTGTAAACTAACTGTAGCAACAAATGTTTTATTCTTTGTTTCTCAAATTATTTAATAAGATGTTACAGAATGGCTGTTGTGTTGTCTTTATTAGTCACACTCTTAACTCATATGTGCGCATATTTGATATTTTAGTCAATATAAGCTCTGGGCCGCGTTGGATCCAGATCAAACTGACAGCATTCAGCTTGTCAAGGGGCGTGAAGCGCGCATTTACCGTGCAACGTTTTCAAATCCAAGCACAGTGCCTCTTTAACCACTGCAGATCGTTTGTATGCTCTGTAGTATGATGCACATTTGTTGTTGTTTCAGCTAAAATAAATCAAGTTAGGACAAGACTGTTTTGATGAGACTTAATAAATTTAATCACACAAAAATATATTTTGAATTAGTTTAGGTTTAATTTGACATGGTACTACATAATGTTTCCATATTTATGCGTATTATTTTTCTATCAAACTTTTGACAGTTACGTTTGAACACATCCTGTGTCTGTTATGAGAGGATATGGGTTGAGGTGGATTAGATCTTTACTTCCGTCTGATATATAGGCTAATAGAGTGATGTTTATCTTTCGTTATTAACCTCTATGTTGATAGTTACAATGGAGGAGCCATTTGATCATCTATTGTTTCCTGCGCTCATTCATCAGTCCCTTGGTTCCTCCGCGCGAACAAAGAGGGCGTGAGTTGCGCGCGCTGATTGGCTCGTGCGCTTTGGCTGCTGCGCTCAGCTCCGCCACAGCAGATGGACTCTCTCCATTCTTCTTGTTGTCTGTCATTTCGTGTAAATTTACGAGAAGCTGTTCCCAGGATGTTTTTCAGCTCTAACAGAGATTAGGCCACGACTTTGAGGCGAATCTAGCAGCGTTCACGCACACGTGGAGCGGATCTACACGGTACCCGCAGGTGGAGGAAAACGAGAAGCCGGAGCGTGTGCCCTAAAACTCGGTAGGAACAAGACTCAAGCTGCGGGGTTGCGCCGCAGGCTCCCAAACAGCTCTTCATCGCCCCAGTTTAGATCTTATTGAGGGGAGCATATTTTGACCTCATGCATCATCTGCAATGCCTCAAATAGGAATCCCTCATACGCCACAATTTTTTGTCGTATAAGGAAAAGTAGGCTGTACTTTATCATAGACTGTATATGGCTGTACCCCTGAAGTGTTTCCATCTAAGGCAAATGTCCTAGTAGGTAATACTGTTATAGTGATTCATCTAATTTATAGGCTATTCTGTTTGCTCTATCATTATCATAGGCTTGCAGAAGATTGTAAACACGTGGCTCTGATTTAGGCAAAGACCACCAGTGTCAAAATTATGCTGTTGTTTCTTATTTCGGAGTCCTCCCTCCAAACACAACCCTGTAACTGCCGTGGCGTTGGCTTGCTGTTTATCAAAGTGTAAAGACTGTTTCTAAAATATTTCTGAGGGAGCCTCACAAGCTTCTCAGTGGGAGTCCAGGGGTTTTTGTTGTTGCTATGACAATAGTGACAATAGTGTGGGTGCAGTAATAATGCAGCAAAGAGCCAATCTATTCATCATCTGGGTTAAAGGAGCAGGGCCATTATAAGGCCACATAAACAAGGATACATGTGTGAGAGCTGGAGCCAGGAAGTTGTGGTCATGGGTTTAAATGGTGTTTTATAGTGAGCTCGTTCACAAGAAAGAACCAACAGAGCTGCACTGCCAGATAGCACCTCTTACCAGACCAAAGCAGAATATAAATTACCAAATCGAGAATTAAAGGCTTGGTGCTAAATCCAGCAATGATCTAAATGGAAAAAAATGAAATTAAAAATGGACTTTGGACTCAACTTGAACTCAGTTCAGTCATGGTTCAGTCTATATTTTCCACAGCGACATCGATTGCCCTTCTTGTGCTTTAGATTCTTGGGTACAAACCTTTCTCTGTTTATAATAACTAACAGCTGTCATGTTGTGTTTGGAGCTGCACTGAGTTAGCCTTAGAAGTAAACTCTACAGATATCTGATATAAAAATATCAAAAAGTTCCATTTCAGATCTAGTCTATTTAATAAGTATTATCAGTTCTGCCACACCAACACATAACTAAGCATAACGTCATGTCACAGTCTCACAGTTGCAGGAACATTTCAGTCAGTCCTAAACAGATCCTGTTGCAACATCGTCTTTGTCAGTGTGGATCACCCGGGCAGGCTAAAACTGACCTTGACCAGGACTTTATTAACACACTAATGACATATTGTGTGTAGGTCAATAGTGAGCGCTCTGGTATTTGACAGGGGCTAATATAGGCTATGAAATATTAACACGTCTTAGCAGGGATCCCAGCTGATTGGTCGTTAATATTTCATTGACTCATTTGTTTCTGAGATTGTGAGCCTCAGATTACCTTTCTACCAGACACACTCATTTACTGGGTGCATTTATAGCTGTGAGTAACAGTAGGGAACATAGACTAAACAATGTTGTATATCTCCTTAAATTGAGGAAGTTCTTGAGTGCGCTGGAGGTAGTGTCAGCTTCCTGTGTGACCGAGTGCTTAAAAGAGGAAGCACCCTAACGGAAAGCGAGCACTTCCTTTGAACATTACTTTACATATAAAGATGTCAACGACAACTTATGTTTTATGAAGATTGGCTCTCCTACTAACAACATAGGATCATCTTCATGACCTATGCCCCCTTCTCTCCTCTCTGCAGACTCAACAGACATTCAACAGAGTACAACCAAACGGTAGGTCAATTAGCCTGACACTTACTAAGCTGCACTAAGTATTTATGGTGGAGAGTCTGGCATCAGCTCATCTCTATTTTTACTGCTTTTGCCTGAAATGTTCCACAGTATGCCGATGTACCATTTATATAGCATTTATTAAATTACAAAAGTCTTCCCTCCAAAGATCTTACTGATAACATGGTCTGCTTTTCTCCATGGACATAGATAAGTGGAACATTACAGACAAAACAATAATGTCTCCATGGAGACAAGCAGGTGACTGACCCTCCTGTGGAAATGTTACATAGTACATATTTTAAATGAGTCAGAATATGATCATTTGACTTTTTAAAACGATTTTGAACCACAATGACTGAACAATAGCAGGATGCCCACTTCACTGTTAAAGCTACTGAAATATAATGGCTCACCAGTGGCTCATGTGTTCAGCACCTGTGCCTTTCCTTCAGGAGACACAAAGACAAAAGTGTGCACATCAGGGAAGTCATGGCACCAAGCCAGTTCAAACAGCTGCAGTAGTCTGCTCTACTGTAGTGTATGTATGAATTTTGGTAAAAGACTAAGACAAAAGTGAGACAAGTAAAGAGATCACTTAAATTTAATTTTAAAACTACCCCTCCAAGAAGAAGTTTAGACAGATATACATATACTTATATATAGGGGGGTTGTACTTCCCTGCTGTGTGAGCGTAGTGATCATGAGGAGTCATAAGACTGCAGTTTGTGGGTGAAAGCGCTCACTGTGTGTTGTTTTTCTCTCAGCGTGTCCCATGATTCCTGAGAATGGGTGACGGGGTCCAGATTGGAGAGAACAAATTTATTAGCAAGTGAGTATCTGCCATGTACAATAGCCACAAAACATTAAACAACAACAGTTTAGTTTATACTTTTGTTGAGGAAAAACAGCCTTTTCCTCTCATGTTCATTAGTTTCTGCTTAGATAAAGAATACACAAACAGAAAGTCCAGATAATTCACTTAATTAAATATGAGAAAGCAATACTTATATAACAAATCTGTGTTGACATTCCCATGCAGAGGCTCAGTGTTTACACCTATACAATGAGTTTTTTACTCGTCTGGGTAACAGGTCATCACATCATCCCTATCTGTAGTTCTTGTCCTATTTAGTTAGCCTGTTATTAGATAGATTGGGATATCATGCATTTGACTTGCCATATATCCAGTCTCACAGCTGTGATCAAAGCCCTTGTCTTCACATGACCTGTACAATAATGAACTGTAGCAGTGGTTATACAATATAGTTTAGCATAGCCACTTTTAAACAAATATCCATACCTACCTAGAAAAAACTTTAAAAAAAACTCAAACTTCTTTAGGCTTTTGTAGGCAATGTGTTTCAAATGCATGTTTTCTGTTACATCACCTATAGAACAGTAGCCTACTTAGCAGTGTCTTTGATTGATTTGTAAATACAAATTATTAAATCATTAATAATTCAATGTCATTGCCAAATAGCTGTATTTGTTGCTATCTTTTTCTTTTATATCTTTTCTAGAACCATGAAACTTTCTGCAGGTTTTCAGTGCAATAATAACATCCACAATGAAAAGAAAAACATGCTTTTATTTTAGTCTATTTTTTGGCTGTAAGCTACATGTTGTGGCTTTAAAATGTATAAATCTATTACTATTTCTATATTATTATATTTCTTTATTTTTATGCATGTATATAAATTCTGGGTAATTACACCTTTTTAAAAAATATTATGTTGTTGTTGCTCATTGTTTTTATAATATACTGTCATGTGTGAGTTACCGTGTCCACATAATTTCCCTTGTGGATCAGTACAGTTTATCTGTTCGAACATTTTTGCCACAAAGCAATTGAATAAAAGTGTAAAAATAGATCTATCTATTTACGTTTACTCCAAAATTATGTTTCTCAGATCTACCATTCTTTCCCATCTAAAAACCTACAACCTGTACTATGAAGGGCAGAACCTGCAGCTCCGGCACAGAGAGGCAAGTGCAGATTTCAGTTCAATAGTCTCCTCTTTCCTCCACTGGGGGTTATAATAATATCCCTTTAATGTCCATTTTATCACTGTGCATTGATTATGACATGTCTGCTACCAGGAAGAGGGGGAGCTTATTGTGGAGGGCTTGCTGAACATTTTCTGGGGCCTGCGTCGTCCAATCAGACTCCAGATGCAGGACGACCATGAGAGGCTTCGCCCACCCCCCTCCTCTACATCCTGGCACTCAGGCTGCACTCTGGATGGTCAGGGGTAAGAGGTGCATCCTGATCCAGTTACATTCCTTTGACCGGAAATAGTCACATAGATTCTGTGTAGAGTGTCCTAGATTATAAGAGGAATCACCAGGCAGAAATATGAGCTCTGAAAATGTATTTACTTTGATATGGGGTTTCCAGAGTATTTATAAAGTGGTCAGATAACTTGGCATTTTATTGAATTTATTTATTATTGTTTATTTGATAGGAACAGATACAACAAAAACAGATGAAGTATTAAATTGTGATTGTAACCAGAACTAATTTGTGACATTAGTCTATAGCTTTTGACAGTTCTGATTTGAACTGTTGATTTGAACCTGCTTGTTTCCATAGAGATGTTGCTTTGCCAAGAATGCTCCACAATATGGCCTTAACTATCTATATGTAGATAAGCAGGTAATGCCATTAGGCCAAACTACTCATTAGATTAGTGGAGATGTGACCCTGCTCACAGTAGTATGTCTGTTTTTAAATGTAGTGTGGTAAAAAGACAAAATACAGTTGACTTCTATTATCATGTGTGTAGATATAAATGCAATTACTCTGACTTCGCTTTTGTATGAATTGTAAGAAACACTGAATTTTCTATTATAGAGTACCACAAAGCACAGAGGGCCAGCAGTCTGCACAACCCAGCCCGCCAACAGTAGAGGTGACCCCACCCCCCGACACCCACCCAGACGACAACGGCATTAATGAGGACCAAGCTGAAGGTGAGAGATACACTATGTCAAATGTGATTCAGTTATTATTAAAGATGTGCTGTGTAACTTTTCTTCTGTTGGGGACACCATCTGCTTGTCTCCATGGAGAAGTTATTGTTTGCTTGGAATATTCCACAGTATGATATTAAAATAAGATATTTTGCATGTGCTCAAAAATACTTGGAAAACACTGAATCCTTCAGTGAGCAAGGTCTCCTCTCCACAGATCTGACCAGTATCTTAGCCTGATGAAGCCAGCTTTTTTCTACACAAAGAGATCGGCTTGTGCCTTACTGTGGAGCAATCCAGGCAAAGCAATATCATCACCATGGAGACAAGCAGGAGACGGACTCTTTAACAGAAAAGCTACATAGGTCACCTATAACTAAGCCAGAGAATTGTTCAGATCCCGTGGTTTTAAGATTCAGGCCAATCAAATCTGGATTATCTCTAAATAAAGGATGAGAAACAGCTTCAAGGACTCTAGGATGTAAGCTGTATGTTTTGCACACATTTGCACAATTTCAAAAAGTATACTTTTTTAATACACCATTAATTTGCCTTAAAAATGTAATATCATATTCATAACATTGGTACACAGGCATTTAATCACACATAAGAGTGCAACTGAATGTGGTAATGATGGACAATATCTACTTTGGACCTTTTTAAAATAATCTTTTACTCATGAGGATAATGTAGGCCTACATATCTTTAGGTACACTTGCAGCACATTAAAAAATGATGTCCAAATTGCAAGTTAACCCAGATCTACACCTGGACTAGAGCAGGACTACAACACAACCATACATAGTTATGGGTTAAACTGGGCTCAAAACCAGGTCCAAACCAGGATTTACATTCCCATGTACTCACTGATGTTTTGGAGACAGTATGTATGAAGTTGAATGTTGTTTTGGCAGATGATGGTGACTACAGCTCTCAGCTCCTCAGGACAAAGAGTGACGCTGGAGTCTTGAGGCGTTGTCAGCGACGATCGCCCAGTGACCAGAGGAAGATCAGGAGACATCGCTTCTCTATTAACGGACACTTCTATAACCACAAGGTGATTATGTTTCAGTATTATAAAATTAAAATGTGCAGTGACTTTTTTTTACATGCTTTTTGTGTGTGTAGTGTAGAAAGATACATAATCTTATAAAATGTATGTTTATTTCTAAATATCTACTCTATTCTATTCTACAGCAGGTCTATATATTTTTATATTGTTTATATTTATTTAAAAAGTAAATCCTACACTTTTCCCAATGTTTTTTAGTTTGTTCCAACGGGAATCTCTCTTTAATAGTATTATATTGTCTACTCACAAATCAGGACCCATCACTGGATTTTGCCATTGGTAGACTCTGAAGAATGGAGATATCAGAGGGATCAGCAGGGATCAGTTACATTTAATCATCATTACATATCACTAACTGACTCTTTAATCACACAGACTGCGGTCTTCACACCAGCGTATGGCTCTGTCACAAACGTCAGAATCAACAGCTGTATGACGACGCCTCAGGTCCTACGAGTTCTGCTCAACAAATTTAAAATAGAAAATAGCCCAGATGACTTTGCCCTTTACCTTGTTCATACCAGTGGAGGTAGGTTGTGAATTACTACTACTTACTACTTACTACTTACTACTTACTACTTACTATATACTACTTACTATATACTATATACTATATACTACTTACTACTTACTATAAGACAATAACCTGTATTTACATTCAGGGATGTCAAGATTATTCAGTCAGTCCATAATGGTGAATATATAGGTCACAATATAATATTAATGAAAGAGAAAAAAATTATGATAAATAATGAATAATTATGAGAATTTTAGAAGCAAAATTATAACATTTTAGTTCAAATTTGAGCCCCAAAAAATAAACCTAACTGTAAAGTGCATTTCATGTCTGCATATGTCTCATTAATGTAACTTCATCATTCATTTGATTTCATTAAGCTGCTTTCATAGAGAGATTGTTTTCTTAGACAATGTGAATAAAAGATTTAAGGATTTCACTGTTGTTTGACTATGGCATCAATAATTGCAACATTTTGTCTAACAATGTAACACTAAAATGTGATATTACAACATTCCTACTTCTATTTTAAAATATTATGATTATATATGATTGTACTGATTGATATATTTGATATGATTATCATTAATATGATTATGTTGTTTCAGAGCGCATGAAGCTTAAACGCAGTGACTACCCCCTCCTGCTGCGAGTGATGCAGGGGCCCTGTGAGCTGGTCTGTAAAGTGTTTCTCATGGAGGCTGACCTGGGAGAAGAGGTCACGTATGATGTAAGAAGAGCCGCTTGAACATCAACATCTTGCATGTATATTTGCTCTGAAACATGACTGCGTTTTTCCACCAGGTGGCGCAGTATATCAAGTTTGAGATGCCGGTCCTGCAGAGTTTTATCACTAAACTAAAGGAGGAAGAGGACAGGGAAGTACAAAAACTCAGAAGAAGGTATGGCTTGGTCAATATACAATAAATTGATTTTTTAAAATATTATATTAACTACCTTTATATTATCTTGTTGTGCAGGTATAATTATCTTCGTTGTATCATTGAGAAGCAGCTCAATTGTATTCCAGAGGGGGCCACGTGCATGTAACCTCTGTTGTCATTCCTCCGTTCTTCACATTTTAATACAGTTTAGAGGAACTGTATGTAGCCTGCACTATTACAGTTTCAAAAAGGGTACTACAGTCATAACAGAACCTGGGTTGCTAGTTCCTTAACCTGCAGATAGAAGTGGACACATACAAGTTTTTTTCATTCTCAGTATATGAACATATCTTGTTATACAATTAGGTCATGTTTATGGAGTACATAAACTATACAATTGCTTTAACAATATATATTTACAGTGTGCATGTAAATTTATTAGAATCATTATAATTATCAGCAATATTCTACAGGGGCAAAACAATGAACTTTGAACCTCTTTTATTGTTTTATCATGTAATTTCCCTAATGCAGCACAAAACATCCTTCCTATGTATTTAGATGAGAATTCAAATTAGAGCCATGCAATGAAAGCACAATGACCACAGCTTTTTAAAGTGCCTGTAAAGGTTTGTCCTAGAACCAATTTAAGGTAAAACATATACAAAAATGTTAATTTAGTCTTCTTTTGTATATTAACTTCTTGGGGTATTTTAAAAGGCAATACAGTACAATACGTTGTTGACATTTTTCAGCTGCTAACTGCAAGCCATCTTCAGAACTGTGTTTAAGCAGAACCCAAGAAGTTAAGGTAAAACATAACTGCAGCTGCCCTCAACGCAGGGATTATAAAATGTATCTGGCATAATCTTCTTAAATTAGTCATAGAACATTCTAATTTTGTACATACTGATAGTCTTAGATCACTAGATTATCACATAAAGTTTCAGGAAATCAACATATACAACAATGAACCTGCCAGTAAGACCATAACAATCAAACAGTGAAAATGTGAAACTATTTTAGGCATATATATTTTTAATATATAGATTAGATGTAGTACAACCATTGAACTGTTTGAATTAGCACAATTTAAAGCTTTGTTCCACATGCAGCATTTTTTTCAAAGCTGTTTGGATAATTCTTCAGTATTTGTAAAACAAAAAAGTGACTGTGTTATTCTAAGATACAGTGCAGCACAAATGTGAGTTATTTTCATTAACATTTTCTGATATTTGTATAGTTGATAAAAATGTTCTCTTTCAAATGGAACATGTTTTGTACAATTTAATAAAAAGGTATCTTCAGAAAAAAATGTTTACTCTCTTTCACACAGTCAGGCTGTGTCAGACTGGGAGTGTAAAGTCTACTGTTTACTCAGGGTCCTTCACAAAATCTGTAATATGCAGTTTTCATATAGAGAAAATGTAATATGGGGTCACCAAGATGATTTGTAGCCAAGGCACAGAATTTTGTAGTACACCCCACACGCAGTTTACCAGGTGATGTGTTACGAAACAATGCCATGTCTTGTTGACAGTTGTAAATATAGACTCCAAAAGGTAGTTAAGCCACTGGAAGCTTCGAGGTGATTTGTGCTCATTCATAGTGTTGGATAACTTGAACCAATTTAGAAAGGTGAAGTTATTTAAGTAGGACTTGTAGTAGAGCAGCTTACCACCAGCCAATGGACAGCAGTCAGACAGATCCACTCAGTGAGCAGCTCAGAGGATAACTGGCCCTGAAACATACTTCCCATTCAGACAATCAGAGGAGGCGATTCACAAACTTGATAGCTTCGGATAAAAAATAATCATCTTCACATTTTTCCTTCAAGCAAATTCACAGGTGAGTCCTTAAGAAGCAAAAATGTTGATATGGTTAGGAATCAAACAATTATTGTAGCCTTTAGCTTGTCTATTACTTAGTTTTGTTACAAAGTTGATTCGCATACTTGAAAATGTAATGGGTGTATTCAAGGTGGTGTAAAAAATATTGCAAAGGTATTCCTGATTTTTTTAAATGAAAAAACATGACTTATTACTATACGCTACATACATGTGATACTGAAACAAAAAATGGCATGGGGAATCATTAAATCTTTAAAATATAAAAGTCTGCAATTTTCTTGCACTAATTATCTTAAAAGGTGCACTGTGTAACTTTTCTGATAGAGGCTCCTTCACTTGTCTCCTTAGTGATGTTATTGCTTTGAAGAATGTTCCTCAGTATGCCATTACTTTTATGCATATCCATGGAGATAGTGCCACCACCAGAACAAGTTGCAGGTCAGATCTGTGGAGAGCAAAAATCAGTGTAATTGCGTACATTCCAATCTTTAGGTTCAATTAAATAAAAGAGGGACACATCTGAAATGGTGTCAGGTCTGTTATGATGGATTATTCTTGAACTAAGTGACCCAGTGTAAATATAGTTCCACCCTTTAACAGGACAGATTAGTTTAGTATGAACTGCCAGTGTTATTGTGTCTCCACTAGAAATTTAGAGTAATCCTGTAATCTAAACAGACAAAAATAACTCCCTATAAATGAAGAATATAAATGAATGCATTTTATAAGTGTATTAATCAAGTTTTATTTTACTAACTACAATTTAGAGTAGGTCATGTGGTATGTTACTACACCTAGATTACATTAGTGCCTTAATTGAAGGCCATGACGGCACTGTGTAAGTCAAAGCTGATTAGAAGCTGAGTCACATGGGGCAGCAGACATATTTTGTTTTCAACTGTTCCTGTACACTGTCTGTTTTATTTAATTATGTTATGTAGGCTACTGGGTTATTTTTGGCGACAATGCACATTAATACACACTTTTGTAGGCCAGACATGCTATTGTTATTATTATATTGCAGTTTTATTTTGTATATTTCATAAACAAATACCATATCAAAGATGAACTTCAACTTTATTTTATTCAGCTTTATTTTGTGATGCCATGGAAATCTAATCATAAGAAGGGACACCTACTTCTGTTCTTTCCTTTCAGATAATAATGTCAGGAGAGCAGAGGCAGTGGCTTATCCTCACCCTGAGCATGTTGCTCCTCGTGACCCTGTTGCCCCCCTGTGACGCACGTCGCGGAGGTGGATTCGGCCGAGGTGGAGGCGGTGGAAGCTTCGGTCGGGGCAGACCAGGGGGCTACAGACCGGTGCAGAGCGCAGGTCCCAGCGCGGGTAAAGTAGCTGGAGCTGCGGCCGCGGGAGCAATCGGTGGAGCGATGCTTGGATCCGCGCTCAGTCGACCAGGATATGGATACGGTTACGGAGGTTATGGTGGATACGGGGGGTACGGGGGTGGCTATGGGGGTTTTGGGGGTGCCCCACGAGGAGGATACGGAAGAGGGTATGAGCAAGAAGGATCCGGAGACATGGGTTACTACTATGACGCAGCATCCAGTGGACCAATCTACAACAGCATCATCGTTGTGATAGGCTCGCTGTTTGCCTTGCTCATGGGCACCTGGGCAGCAATCCTGTAGAGCCGGCGCCCCGACGTATGCACAGCAGCGGACAGAACCTGATTTAAGTTCACTACAACCCTAACAACCAAAATAATGGTTAAGAAGTGAACCAAAATCTGAAAAGCTGCTACAAATAAAATCCAATATTTTTCAGGAGAGATGTGCCACACGAAAACTTTCCAACCCAGTTCAAGCCAAATTAAATGCCCCCTGCATTGACCTGCTCACTTTTTATACTTGTAAATATTAAATATAAGAGGTTGCATTTATATAGGTCTATAGGCTAATATAAATACATTTATTAAGCATGTGAGTAAGCTTTTTTTTTTTTTTTTAGCATATTTGCAGTTAAAATCTGCCTCAGGATTTTCTTTAGCTGGTATAATGAAACAATTCAGAGGAAAAAATAACATGTAAGTCACTGTTCAATTCCTTGTGTTTTAAGAATATAATTTGTTTTGATTTTAAATTAAATTTAAAAAAAAATTTAAAAAGTCAAATCAGCCAATGTGTTGGTCTGTTCTTACTAATGTTT
Source organism: Boleophthalmus pectinirostris (assembly GCF_026225935.1). Taxonomy (NCBI): domain Eukaryota; kingdom Metazoa; phylum Chordata; class Actinopteri; order Gobiiformes; family Gobiidae; genus Boleophthalmus; species Boleophthalmus pectinirostris. The sequence continues at coordinate 13,688 of NW_026571060.1, forward strand.
AAACATTACATGCCTAGATTGCCTAGACATGTACATCACAAACAGTCAGATACACTGTGAGAAGACAGAAGACTGTGACAGAAGACAGGCTCCAGTCCAGTGCTTTATTAAACAAACAGCAGTAGGTTACATAACAAAACTCAGAAATACATTATGCTTATATCCATTATATTGTGAGCCCCATATTTATTTTAAGTGATGACTACAATGGGCTTTATATTACATCACAACAAGAGTTTATATGTGATAAAAAGAAAAACGCATTTGCACAAAACAAAAAGGCCTGTATTCTCTAGGCCTACATGAATCCCTCATCTAATTCAATAAATTCAATTCAACACATTTGTTTTGTCACTGGTCACTAAACTAGCAGGTTTTGAATGTGTGGTCTAATGGGATTAGTGTCATAGATCAAATCAGTAATGCAAATAACCATTTGTGTTTACTATATTTATTATAGAAAAATAGTACAATCAATAAAAGAGAACTGAATCTGAGAGTACGACATCACTTTAAACCTGAAATCACCCAGCAGAGGCCTTAATGCAGCAACAGTGATACCTGATTGTTCATTATTATCACTATGGAAGTGGTAAGAATAAATATCATCCAGTGTGAGCCCATCTGCTGCTGCCCACCCCCTTTGGGACTTTTTTTCCTCAAGTACTTTTCAGAATAAACAATATACTGCTCCAGACACCTCCTCACCTTCAACTGTTCAATCAGAGCTGGGTATCCAATCTCCACAACACTCACTGTGTCGTCATCCTCATCCTCAGCTGTGTTACGGACTGCCATGAGGGCTGGGACCGCTGGAGTGGGCCCATGGGTGGCCTCAGAGGGCTTTGGGGGTGCACTGGTTGTTCGCACTGTAGATGAGTGGTTTACTGTCCCTGTTATGTTGTTGGGATGGAAACGGGAGACTGAAGTGGTGGCGGTGGTTGTAGTGGATGTTCTGGTGGTAGTGGGACTCTTGGTAGTAGTCAACACGTTCTTCTTTGGGGTGGGCAAGAGGTCTGTTCTTTTCATGCATGTGTTCATATAGGTCTCATAGCTGGAAGGAGGTACATTGTAGCTGTAGTGTCTACTGAAGTCATTGGTGTCTGTAGATTTCACACCATATCTTCTGTACATGTAATAATTGTAGTAGTACTCCTCCTCAGGACTGTGGAAATGAAAATGTGGACGTGGAAACCTCCCAAGACCATAACCCAGTGCCATTCCTGCCACAGCGCCCCCCGCTGCTGCCATCATTGCATTGCGGCCGAACCCTTTTGACTTGTCAGAAGGAACGTAGCCCATCACTTGGGCTGACCGTGAGAATGGAGAGCCTCCTCCAGGAGCATAGCCGCCATACCCAAAGCTGCCCCCATAGCGTGGGCTCAAGATGTGGTTATTAGGGTTTTGATTGATGTATCCCCCCGGGTAACCGCCTCCATGCTCTCCTGTTGCATAAGAGCCATATCCTCCTTGTCCACCATAACTTCCATAGATTCCATATCCTCGTCCTGGATACCCTCCCTGCGCTGGGTACCCTCCATGTCCTGGATACCCTCCCTGTGCTGGGTACCCTCCATGTCCTGGATACCCTCCCTGCGCCGGGTACCCTCCATGTCCTGGATACCCTCCCTGTGCTGGGTACCCTCCCTGTGCAGGGTACCCTCCCTGTACAGGGTACCCTCCCTGTGCTGGGTACCCTCCCTGTGCTGGGTACCCTCCCTGTACAGGGTACCCTCCCTGTGCAGGGTACCCTCCATGTACTCCGGTTCCTCCCTGCCCTCCTCCAGCATAGCCTGGAGCTGGCTGCTGAGGTCTTTGGTTGTAGGAACTTCCAGGTATGTTTTGTTTATGAACTGATCCACCTTGGTTAAACTGATTGGGGTTTGGTTTTGGCTTTGGATTCTTATTTAATAATTTATTAAGAACACCTAATTTCTTCTTGGCCTGTATAATGTGAAAGTTGACCAAGACAATGGTCACACATAGGAAAACTGTGAGCTTCATCTTCAAACTGTAAAAATAAAAAAAATATAATTTGTTAAAATATAGGCTATTGCAAGTAGTCGGTCATGATGAATAAATGTAAAGCCTAAGCAGAATCCCTTAACCTAAAATTAAATTATACAACGCCCCGTCACCAACATAACCCAAGACAAAACCATAAACCTGTCCTACTGTCCTTTTGCAATGCCTCCGTTGGTGAAGCCCTTAAAACGATAGTAGCCTATGCAAAATAACTTAATATAAATATATAAGCAGGCTATAGACCTGTAATAATGTACTAAAGCTAAAAACAATGCAGTTAAAAAGTAGAATCAACTGACCTCTGTGCGCCAACACCTCAACACCAAAATTCGTCTGAGATCAAATGCCCCTAACTACTATTTTCGTCAAGTCTCCCTTGATAAAAATAGTCCAGACCTCCACGTGCCATGTGACACTATTTTCAACAGTCAGAACCTGTTCAAGACCGTGACATATCACGTTTTGAGCATTTTATTTCCCCATTTGCTTTGAGCGTGCGGAGAGCGAAGCCGTTCTACCTCATGTAAAAAAAAAAAAAAAAAAAAAAAAAAAATATATATATATATATATATATATATATATATATATATATATATATATATATATATTAAAATTTGAGCATAATTCATCCAATTAAATGACGTCATCTGAGAAACAGCGTCATCTGGCGCTCATGTTTAGAGTAGTAGTAGAGTAACGTAAATAAACGTTAAATTACCGCTTAGAATTAATGAGTAGTTTCTGCTTTTTCACGTTACCATGTAGACTACAGTAAATATAAAATGATTTTCAACACAAAATGAGTGTCACCAAGTATGTCATTTTAATAGCAACTTCTGGTATTTCCATTCCATCCAGTTTGTCGATGTGAACCGTCATTTTATGGTGAATACGTCTTTAAGGTTTTTTAGCTGACAGGACAGCGATACCAGGCATCTTCTGAGCTACACAGTGAAGTCCAGACACCATAGCTAAGAACGGGAGTCAAGTTTAGTTAAATAAGTCGAGAACGTTATAAAGTATATGGCCTGTTCATTTGTACAGGTGGTCTCTTGCATTATACCACTTTTGTCGTAAACGGTTTAGAACCAGACAAAGACATCAGTGAAGTATTTAAAATCGTTCACTGTGTAGCCAGAAGACTAGTCAAACAAACGTCCTTACAGAAACGGTTACAGTCAGAGGTTCACATGAATTAAAGTACAGTAAGTGCAACAAAGGTTTCATTTACACCATCCATTGTTCAAATGAAACGATAGAAAGTAGACGACCTAAAATGGTGCTGGTTTGACAAATGATCGCCTTTTTTCCTTAGGCACATACAGTATGTAAACCCAATCATAGACATCATGGTTAGTTATTTCAGTTTATGGCACAAAATCATAGTGCCTATGGATCATGAGCAAAGACACATTCAGAGCATAACTCACAGAGGCCAGGTCTCCAAAAGTGTGCCGAAAAAATGAGAATGGTACACAAACAAAAGCAAATTGCAAACCAATTTTCAGGTAAACTTTCCAAAATGATTTCAAGAGCTTAATATTTAGGTTTGTAATAGAGAGGACAACAGGTCAATAGCATATTTTATACATTAACTTTTTAGGCTGCAATACCAAAAATAAAAATAATCTAATCAGGGAATTCTTTTCCACAATAATATCTCTTTATGGACAACATCAAGTATTTTCTGTTTTCTGATTTTAAATATTAGCACTGCTAAAATACAATACATACACTGTTTACAGTCAGATAAAAATATGAATTTGTCAAAGTTTATCTGCTCAAATAACCGTAAACGTTTACACCAGACACCTCCTCTTTAGGGAATGAGTGCTCTCTCAATAAAATATGAGTTTAAATTTTCTAATCAAGCAGCAAGCATCAGTACAACTAGATTTTAAGTAAATCCATATCGGACAACAATACCTCCAGAGTGTAACTATAGGAGGTCTACTGTGTGCGCTTATCGTTGACAGTTAGATTTGAAATATCTATTGAACTAAAAACGTTCAATAGAGATCTGGGAGTAAATTAACTTGTTCAATTCCTGAACCAGACTTTTAGGTCTACAAATAAAACTATAATTACAAGAGAAAACTTGAAAAATTCAAGAGACAATGACCTTTGCATAGCAAACTGTACAGAGGAGCTGCTGCTGCTGCGATGTAAGAGACGTTAATTTACATAGTATTTACAAATTTACACAAAGTGGAGTGAGAGCCAGCTGGGCCATAGAGAGAGGGCTGTTCATGATATCAAATCAACTGCACTGATGATTGTCCTTTTGAGACTTTGCACAAAATAAGTGACAGAATGGAGTGCGTGGAGCAGCTCAAATGACGGATTCACTCATCCCTTCACAAGCCCCTATGGTGAAATGAGTGCAACAAAGCCACAGGATCCTCTCCCACTAAAGAGTATTTACTCAAACTATATAGGGATGGACTGATGTGTGTCGCCTGTGACTGGTCCATTTCTGTATCACTGTCTCTCGGTCAGAGGCTTCAAGTCTTATTCAGACACCATTGGCGCTCATCTTGCTCTTGTGAGACATTTCTGTTGCTGCTTTTGCCTGAAACAAAAGACACAACTGAGCAAAACAAAAACTTGGGCTAGGTGAACATTCATGTGAAAACAGTTCAGTATTTTTTATGTGGTATATTTTTACTGAAAGTCATGAGATTAGCTGATCATATGATTAACATCAAAGCCAAGAAGAACCAACTGGATTACACAATCCTTACTAAGATGTTTTTGACTGTAACATGGGTTCAATAGATGAAGCAACTAAAGAGGCTCAAAAAGCAAAAAAAATAAAACTGAGTGAGGCTTTAGGGAGAATAAGACAAGACTTTGTGGCTCATAGAAAAAGTTCTCACCTGGAGGACTTCAGCTGGAGTGAGGGGTTTATCAGATAAAGCAGAGGCCTTATCTCTCATCTCTTCCACCTGAAAATACCACTGTGATTATAATAACAACAAAAGAGAGGATAAGAGAGTGAGCTTGTATTACTAACCGGTCTGTCTTTAATAATGAGAGCTGGGTCCTTGAGCATGTCTGCACTAACTGAAGATGTGTTCGTCTCAGTCTTATCCATAGGAGGTGGAGGGTTAGTCTTCTGTAGATAGGAAAAGCAATACAATTATAGTACCATTACAGGTTGGCTTTTCCTTTGGTTTGTATTTATAATGCAGCATACTTGCAAAAGTGCAATTTATACCTCTAGTTTGGGAACAGGGGGGATGACTGGGGCCTTTGGTTTGAGGTCTGTCAGGTACATGGCTCTTGACAGCAATAGAAGTGAGGGAGGAACATTCTCTTTCAGATGCAAATCCAACCACTGAGAAAGACAGAAATTAGTCATTACATAAACTGCAACAATATAATCTGGTATTGTATTGTTTGAAAATCCAGATATGTTTTTTAATTTATATTTAAGCAGCAGACATTGTGGTGGTACAAGATATACATTTAGGTAGTTCATTTTACCCTGGAAAAATATGGTTTGATAATACATCAAAATACATGATGTACTGATTCACAGTTCAGACCTCTTTAACTTAAACGCACTAGTTTTACCTGCTGCATTTGTTGTCGAAGCTGATCAGTTGTGAGACCCAAAGACCTCATCCCACGACTACGACAAGCAGCCTGGAGCTCTGACACACTCATGGCTGCTACACCCTCTGCTGCGATCATCTAATAAGAGAGATAAAATATCATAAATAAAGTTAGTTAATGATACATGACTTAAAGCATCTTTAAACACAACATTTATATCCTGACCTCGTCGTCAGCCTTGATAGTTCTCAGTTGCATCATTAACTGAAAACGCAGCAAGTTGTTGGTGCCTATCGGCTGCAGCTCCAGCAGTTTACACAGAGCAACCAACTGGGGGCGCTCCAGATGCTCCAGTGTCAGCTCATCCTCAAACAACTTGGAAAACTTCACAATGTCCTTAGTGGTGGGCTGCTCACCAGTGACTCGTACCTGTGAAACAAAGCTTTGTCATAAGAGCGCACACACATAATACTCTTTATCTTAAAAGTTACACAATGTAAGTTTTCTATTTGCCTCCATGGAGAAGATACTGCTTTGTCAAGAATGTTCCATAATATGGCATTAAACCCATCTCCATGAAGACAAGCAGGTGACACAACCAGGCCAAGTTACAGGTCAGACAAAGAGACAAGCAGGTGGCAGGCACAAGAAAAGTTACATAGTGCACCTTTAACTTTATTACACATACTTTTTGTACATATGTGGAGAAGCGCTGAGCCTCATCCTGTGTCTGAGCCTTGGCCTTGTTCCTGCGTGCCATTTCAGCAATGGTCTCCTGGAGGAACTTGGCCAGTTCAAGCTTTGCAGCCAAACCCTTTTTCTGCTTCTCCTCCTGCAAAAAAAAGTATAAAATATCAAGTAAAAGTAAATCTGATGGTTAAATCAAGAGTTTAAGACAGTAACTATATTATTTTATTTTTAATATTTTTCTGATGTTCCAATTTTGTTTGCACAGTGTAGAGATAAGATAGTGCTTTTAGCACGCTTTTAGTTAATTTAATCTCCTAGACCAGAATAACTTTCAGCCTCGTTAACATAAATAACATAATTACAATATGATTTTCATCCACCCTTACTTCAGTTTAAGAACTGTGCTGAGTAAATAAAACTAAGTATGCAAGTATATGCAGAGAGCTGACTTATGATAAGCCTTTTGAGTAATAAGCAATTGGCATGAACTTTAGTATGGTCAATACTGTATCCATGAACTAGCGCTGCAATTATTAATCTAAATCACTGTGATCTGGGGACTAGTAACTGTTAAAATAACTGTATCAAAAAGCATATAATTGCTGACTAGCTGACTACTAAAGTATTTGTTAGTTGCAGCCCTGAACATACTTTTTTGGACTCTGTCTCAAAGGTAGAGGGCAGCATCTCTGGGAAAAGCTTCAGGAAAACAGGCAGAAGAAACTCCATAAAGGGGACGATGATGAACACCATGAACGGCACCAGGCGGAACAGATCAGCACAGGTCCTCATGAGCTGCACACACAAACAGGAGGTCTCTTTAATGCATCCAAAATATGCGCACTAGCATGCAGCTACTCATGGTCAAAAATAGCACAATACCCCTGCATGTGCAAAGAGCAGATGACAAGTCTGCAGTTTATGTTTCAAAGAGGCATGATCAAAATGTTTAATGATTTACCTAGAGATTACTGAATTTAACATTACATAATAAATAATACCAATAACTAAAAACTGGTTGTGACCTGATTTAAAAATGCATCATGTCTTCAGCTCATCTTAGCCGACTTACCCTCCTCCTTTCCCTGCGTGTGAGTATTTGTCCATGCAGTAGTCTCCACACCATCCTTCCAGCAATTTTGATGTCAATCCCAAGTAACCGAAAGCCATTGTAGTAGTGCTTCAGTTCGTCCACAACTCTGTGATATATAGACTTTTTGACCAGTGTCCTGTCCTGCGGTGGGGGCACTGCAGCAGCTGTGGGGGTCGGAGCCGGTGAGGCTGCTGGAGGCGAAATAATCCCAGAATCCTTTTTAGTTGTCAAAGCATCCTGAGCAGAGGCTGCAGTGGGCTTACTGTCCTCGGGTTTTATATCCTGGAGCCAGGCTCCTGAGCTGTGCAAAGAGCGAGCAAAAAGGGTTGCCCTGTGGCCAAGGCTGTTGCTGTTGGGGTAGATGTAGCGGGAGTGTCTGGAAGAAACCACTGCAAGCTTGTGAGGTGTATCCAAATGGAGATAGGCTTTGGAAGACAGAGAGGAGCAGCTGTGTCTCTTGGATAGCAAATACGATCCCCTGTGGACAAGATAAACCTGGTTATATGTAATGTCTGGTCTGTGTGATGACTATTTTGAAAAAAAAAAAACAAACAAAAAGACAAACAAAAAAACATATACAGTAATAAATACCATTGATGAATTTGTGTACATAATATAGGACACTATATAATTTATCTAAATATTTTTAGTTTTATAGTATCGTTGATTTCCTCATTAGAATTATATCTGGAGTAGTGTATTGTGTAATGCACACATGTCCATGAGAAAGCCATGAGAAACTCAGCATACTTAGGTTCTGTGCCACCATGTGATATCATGAGCTGGTAATCCACTAGTAAATGGGATGAACAATTTTAGAGGAATATCTTGCCATTAGATTTGTAATAATAATTGAATTGTTCAGAGTGGACATTTTAAACACATCCAGGAGCATCTAGGAGCATTAAAATTTGAGAGAAAACTGAAATATATTCTTTAAAAAAAATTCAAGAATCCAACGCATTTCAGAACTAGAATGTCTATGAGATCTACACTAGCAGGTTTTATACACATGCAACAGCATATTTTATCTGAGCTCCACAGCATTCACTAAGAGATGCATCTCAGCTTGTAAGCAAGCAGCTATAGATTTTGTGAGCATTGGGCAAGTCAACTTCTTCTACTTTTTTTAAGCCCAGAAACATGAACTATCAGTCAGACTATCAGTCAGTCAGAATAATGTATAATATGGGATTGCTTTATGAGTTTCAAGTTTGTATAAGACAAGACTTCTTACATAATATTTTCTTTTTGTGACTGCATTCAATGATTAACTAGGAAATTTGATAAGAATAAAGAAATAGCATCACAAGACTCTACTAAAATACATTTAATAATGCAAGACTGACAGGCTGCTAGTTGTTGTTATTTCTTGCAAATTACAGTTGATAAAAAATGTTTGAGCTTCTAAATGATTCTCTGATTCAGTGATTAGCTACTGTTTCCTGGGCTAAAAATGTGTATAATCCTAGAACTGTTAAACAACCCAAGTCAAAAAGTCCTATTAGAGTTTACAAATACTAAAAAAGTAAGTTAAAAATCCATTAAGACAAAAAAATCCTATACGAACCCTTTCAGAATCCTTATAGACAATATCAGAATCCTGCTGGATATTGTTTGTCATATCCAATTTTTAGTAATGGAAAATTCTACAAGAGTACAATACACCAAGTCAAGTGCTGCCTAATTATAAAAAAAAAAAAAAACAGGTTTATCTATCCTCTTATCCTATCTTTTTATTTATAAAAAGATAAATAATAAAGACAATATATAAAAAAAATAATAAAAATAAACAGGGAGTGTGTGACATAATGACAGACACAGTTCAGGCATGAATAAAAACAAACACTACTTGGTTTATGGAGATAATAAAAGGTAATCTAATTACTCATGAAATTAAGTAATCAGAGTAATTGGATTATTTTTAAAAGAAGTAATCAGCAGTCCATAAACACAATAAAACTGACACGTTTAAATTTTTTGCAAAGTTTCACCTCCAACAAAAACAGACAGATCACGTGCAGTCCTTTGATGTGGTGATTCATGTGGTTAAGTTAAGACATTATGTAAACATTACATCGGTATCTATTTTGAACGTTTATCGTTTAAGACCTTGAACAAATGTAGAAATCGGGCCTTTACTATTGTTACGCTTACCTTGATCGTGTCACGGCGAAGAGCACCTGGTGACTGAAGACTGCCATTGTATATTACGGAACTGTGGAAAAGCACATGGAGAGACGTGAGGGCGGTGCAAGACTCCGGTTACATTCATGAGCTGCAGCTTAATTCAAAGGCAGCACACTCTGTCCCGTCATCTGTTATATGACCATACAGAACACACGTAGTCAGAGACAAAGAAAACACGGTGCTTTTAGTTTGCTGACTAATGACTGGCGCATTTTTACCACGCTCTAGTTATAATGTAAACAGAAGTAGTACTCTTTTGTATTAAGAAAACCGTAGTTACCGTATCACATTGATCCTGCGCAGACATGACAGATACAGCCTGTCCACTGCTAACTATGGACTGGGTGTTGTTTCTACTATGCTTATTTTATAATTTTAAAAAAGTGTCATTGACAGACGATCAAAAACATTAATGTTTTAATAAGTCGTAACGTTAAACTGATTTAGCCTTCAACAAAAATAAATAAATTGGATACACAACCAAACGATTCCATTTGATTATTTAGAATCAGTATATGAACACCATAAGCATTTACAGTCCTGCATGATACTTTGATTTGAGCCAGCTTAATTATTAACCTGTCAAAGTACAATCTTCAACAAAACCAGGATGCTAGCTAGCATAGCTTGAGCTAGCGCGGAGCTAGCCAGCGAAATGGCAGCAGTCCACTCACCTCCAGCGTCACTGACCGAGCTGCAGCTGCTGACAGGGCGTTGCGTGACTTCGTGTGAGAAAGCTAATGAAACAATCCATCCACAGCCTTTAGTAGAGGTAATCCGTCTGAAATAAAGTAACGTATCAGAAGATGATAAACCCATTTACGGTGGGTTTAAATGCGTTAATATTTGAGCGATCAGTCGTGGTCTTGTGGAGTTGAGGCAGCCTCCTCGGGCGAGAGCTGCACTGGGAGGGCTCACGTTCAGCGTAATGGCGTCAGCGCGGTGCGTGTTGTCAAAGAGTGTCTGTGCACATTACAGAGGATCACTCAGACAATCACCAGATATACTGTAGTTTTATTTGTCAAACAGGTTACAAGGAGTTGCTTTGTACAAAATCAGGATTGTTTGCACAGCGTCAAATAAAGCAAACCATTTAAGTGTATAATAAAATGCTGCTTTACTCTGCGCAATAAAAAAAATAATAAAATAAAATAAACTACACCATTCTCATGTTATTGATGGAGCATCATAGGTCTATAATAAAAACTGGATAAGGCATTCCCCCTCATTATTATTATTATTATTATTATTATTATTATTATTATTATTATTGTTCTCTGTAGAGCATGAATCTATTTTTAAATCGTGGAGTAAAGAGAACGTGTGAAAAATCGCAAACGTGAGACATCTCTGTTTGCTGCATTAAAGACTACATCAGAGAATGATATTAGAAAATAATAATTCCTCGTCGCAGGTGTACCCATAGACTATGGGTGTAGCTTAGCTGGGACAGCCCTGCAGGTGTCTCCTCTGGGAAAATGAAGTCTAAACATTGCACATTGCACCACTTTTTTCTTCACTAGTCAGACTTACATAGGACAAGTAATTATATAGGTCTATGCGTGAATCCCACTCGTGTTTTTTTTTTTTCCAGAGAAGAAACGACGCTGAAAAAAGTTTGAACTACACATCCCGATGAGACATGCGGCTGACCCCTTCTGGCGGATGGAGTGTTTTTTTCCTTTCGCGCTAAACTGGAGACACCACCAGCCTGAGACCAGCCTCCTCCAAGTGAACAGGCGGGCTCTTTTTGT
>NW_026571061.1:0-25000 GCF_026225935.1 Boleophthalmus pectinirostris
GTTAGAAGTCCATAACTCGAGAATAGTGTTGAGCAATAAGACCGCCAAGTTGTTTATCTCATTGCCTCAATTCATCCCAAATGCTTTCTATGTGTGACATCTCTTGACTTATAGTTTGAAAAAAGGCCACTAGAGGGAGCCAGGCATACTTGTAGTTTATTTCTTGTTCAGCGCTTTAGCACTAAAATCGTTAAATAGTTCTGTATGTTGATATTGTGGTTGGTAAAGTGGAGCTATGCAAATCTAAGAGTCGTGGATTGTTCAGTGTAGTCGTTTTTACTACAAGTAATTTAAAGAAACAAAGTCTTATATGACCTACAGATGTTAAATTCCCATCAATAAGTTGTATGGAGGTTTGCTGTCTTGAATGGCCAGTGTCCTTTGTAACCCTGATACAAACGGCCCTTTACTGTATTCACCCACAGCACAGCTTCTGTCCTATTCAGAGCGGCTCGGTGAAGGGGAAGTAACGTTATTGTTGCCCCCGGTCTCTCAGTGAAGCAGACTATCGCTTTTCTTGTAGATGAGGAAGAGTTGTAAAATTCCTAAAGACTGTTGCTACTTAGTGAACAAACTGAGTTAAGAGTAAAGGCGCATGTAATTAATTGTTCGAGCAACTGTCCGTGGTGCTGAATTAAATGTGTCATCTTGATTGACATTTATGACAGGTTTGACTGAACGTGGTCTCTTTGTGTTTTATTAATTATTTATCCTTACTCTGGTGAGTAATGTATATTTTTATATGAAGTGCGAAGAAAAAAAAAATTCTACTTCTTTTACGCAAACTTTGATGTGCATCCTTGATAGTGTACTGGTGGTCCACCCACGCTGCACGCGGGCCTCCTCATTGCGCAAGCACCCAGACAGACAGGGGGTGGGCTGCTAATGTACGTGTATCCCAATAACAGCCAACAGTAGCTATGTGGGGCGGTGTCCAGGCGGACATAGATCAGCCTCCACTTTACGCATCATTGACTCGCGTAGGTGAACCCACGCTCTTTAGGTTATTGGTGGGATGTTATTTGTTGTCTAGAGTAAAGATAGGCAATCGCTTTAAAACACTAAGTGCATTCGAGGTGAAGCCATCGTCAGTGGAGTCACATAAAGTTTTGGTCATGGGAGCGCGTGAATGGAGCTCGGCGCGCCTCAGCGTTGTACTTGTCGGATATGTTTTGTCCGGAATGATGCTTCCCGCGGCGGAGGCTGGCTGCAGGGAGAGGGACAGGCCAACCTGCTGCACCGGGAGGAATAACGAGTGCTTTGAATACACAAAGAGAAAAACAGTGTGCTACTGCGATGCGTACTGTCAGAAAACAAGAGACTGCTGCGAGGATTACCAGCAAGTGTGCCAGATATCTGGTGAGTAAGTTACTTTCTGCTACACCCCTGCGCTTAAAGATAGCCCGACTTTAGGTTAGAGAGCTCCGAAATCTTAATTCCACGTATGATGTGCTCATATATAGTTGTATGGTCTTTTTCAAACAGACAATTATTAAGATAAGCAAATTGGCATCCCCAGTCCATAACGTTTTCCACTAAAACTGTTGGGTTCCAGATGTCTCTTTTCTTGTCACTATCTTGCCTCGTGCTATATTTAGCCAATGATGAGGATGGACTGGCCAAACCCAAAGAAGGTCAGAATTACAGCATGAGCAGCATTTGAGTTTGAAAAGCTGTTAGTGAGGTAACTCTTGTGTTGAAATATTTGTGTTAATAGCCTGTGGATCCCCTCTGTCTTTATTTTAAGTGCACTAACAAGCACCTGTAGTAAAGCTCTCAAAGTGCAGACACACTCATCCTTCTATTTAGGTGCATTTGAAGAACACAGTTAGCCTTTGTTTTACTTATATTAGAGGTGACAACAAAAGTTCACAAGCCAGAGCACTTTGCAAGCCCTAAGCATGTATTGTGTATTACACCATAGCTCTAATACAAATCACTGCATACAGCAGTTCGATAATGTGCAGTTTGTTTGTACCGTAATACATACAAATTTTGCTATTTGAACGTCTGGAAAATTTGGAGACGCACACACGAGTAAGCCAACTTTTACTGCATTCTTGTTTATCCCTTTAAACTATTTCCAAGTTTTATGATAATCCTCACACTGTGTGGACACCTGCTCTCTTCACATTGAGAATTCTGAATATCTGCAGGCCTAAACAAGGGACTTTCTCATGTCAATCAGAGGATGTGTACTTTAAGCCCTGCCTCTGCAGGTTTTATCAGAACCAGATCATGTCTTCAGCCCTGGGTACTATCTCCCACAGTTGGCCATTAACACAAGTCCCAGTGACGCGAGGACACACATTACATCACCACCACAGAAAGACAACCTTACCATTACCTTAACATTTATTATCAAGACATCTGTTGTGTTGTAAAATTCTTCTGTAAAATAATATGTAAAAATACCCTTTTTTGACTATTTAATTATTGGATTGAGAAAATACACATTTAAACACAATCTGGTGAAATTCCTTCTTGGTATCTAAAGATTAATTCATCTTTGATTAAGTGCACAGGACCTGAGGTAGTCTCATATTCCTGGTATATCCAACATTTTGAGAAGTTTTCCCCCAAAATATAAATTAAAATATATATATTTTTTGTTTTAAATTCATCATTGCTTTGGCAGTGCTCCAAATGTTTCATCATTCAGAAACTCATGGACAAATTTTACAATGAGGTTTATATCCCTTATGACAACTGAAGATGACGTACGTTAAGGAGGAGGCAGAAGAGACTCTCTCCTGCTTCTTGGGTCTGATACTACTCAGCCCTCCTCCACAGACACAGAGTATTTCTATCTGCAAATAAATCCACTTTCACTTCTGCAAAATTCAGGGTATTTACTTGTGACCTCTCACTCTCCTTATAACTTTAAATCAGCGCACAGATATTTTTTGAATCATTGTAGGTGGATTCCTCTGGTGGCTTTTTAAAGAGGCACTGTGTAACTTTTCCCACCTGCTTGTCGCCATTAAGATGGGATTGTTCCATATCATGGCATTAAACTCTATTTCCATGTAGATAAGCATGCCGGCAAACCAAGTTACAGCTAAGATCTGTTGAGAGGCAACCTCGCTCAGTATGGATGCATGTTTTTAGTGTGTTTTGGGGCCATAAAAATATCAGAACATTTCAGGCAAAGTTATACAGTAATATATTCATAGAGACAAGCAGGTGGTGCATCCTCCACTAGAAAAGTTACATAATGCACCTTTACAGTCTGGTCTTATAGTTTGATTACACAGGTTTAATTTTGTCCTTTGTTTGGCTTGGTTGAGTTTAGACATTGCTGGATCTGTTCTTATTTATCTCTGGTTCAATCCTGTATTATTTGGTCCCTTGTTCAAGGGAGGAAAGCCAATATTCAGTTTTGCTTATTTATTCAAAGTGTTAGCAAATGTCTCTCTTAGGAAACTTTAAGAAACCACTGGCAAGATCATGCCAAAATCTTGTAATCAGTTGCTTTGTTTATGTCCCTTGCTAATATGTCTATACAGGAAACATTTACTCCAGGCTTGTTATTAAGGCTTAGTCAGACTCCCTTCACCACTTTTAACAGGCTGATAATGTTTGTGCGGTCCAGTATTACAAGGTTAATTTCTATGCCCCATCAGAGGAGGCAGGGGAGAAAAAGGGGGTATTTGAGATTTGAAGTCATTACTTAAAAATAAAAACAAACTGAGTGGAAGTTGTATAATCATTACTATTACAAAACTCAAAAATTAAATAGAAGAGAAAGTGAATAATGTTAAGGAATGTCAGTTCTCAAAGATAATGTCTATTATCTGTCTGGGACAAGTGTGAGCTTTACTAACAAGATAAACAGATCACTTTCTCTGGCTTCCATTTGAACTTTACTAAGGACAGTGAATGATACTGTATGTTGTAGGACTGTAGTTGCAATACCAAAAAATTCTGGTATTGGACAAATTTGTCAGTTGGGATCCATATATCTTAATAGACACAATGGAAATTTCATTGTTGATTTCAGTTTACACTATGGAATCATGGTTCAAATATTCCTCAGAATGGGGTTACATTTATCTATATCCATGGAGACAAGAAGGTGACACCACAAGGACAAGTCACAGATCAGATCTGAGAAGAAGTAATCCAGCTCACATGTTTTCAGAGTATTTTTGAGCAGTAAAGCACCTGTAATTTAGTAAATGCAAGAGATAACTTAAATGCCATACACTGGAACATTATAGGCAAAGAAATCTTCTTGAAGACAAGTGGCGAACCCTCCACCGAAAAGTTATATAGTGCAGCTTTAAGTGTCTTTCTTTTAACATTGTCTGTAGTTTATATGTTGTTTAGCAATCTCACGAAACGAAACATACCAACATACAACATTACATTTAAACAGTTAAATTCTTACTACACACTAAGCAGTAAAATTCAAATTTATTTGCAACATATCCGAAACCTGAGCTGAACATGAGTTTTATTTGCTTAAAGCCACATGTGGTCAGTGCTTTGGGGTCAGAGGTCAGGCTTTGTGGTGCTCATGGGGGCTGGGGGGTGAGGCTGTCATGTGGGTGGTACTCGCTCTACACTGGTGGTACCACAGACACGGGAGGGGCCTCCGCTTTAGCAATTAGCCTCTGACTCCTGAAAGCTTATGGTCAGTGTGCACAGATTTAAGCCTCAGTTTAACCGGAACAAGGAATATGTGGTAACGCTGGACTATAGGTTTATGGAAAATCACAACTCTAAAAATACTATATTTTCAGACTGATGATATTAACATTTCAACAATTAACATTTCAAATTTAAATATGTCTTTTGAATTTTGAAAAGTACTTAAAATGGCAACTATAGGAACTCATGAAACCCATGAATAATTGAAAATTTTCCTGGATGTCAGATTTTAATTCTATAGTGGAAATGGACTGGAACAGTTAGATTGCTATTTTTATATTTTGCCTTGATTTATAATTATTAGCCGTGTAATGTAACTGGGCCTGTTCAAACAAAATAAAAAAATAGGCACAACTTCTCTGTCTGCATACATCAATTTAATGAAATTATTATTTTATTGAGTTTGTGGAAATATTAATTATTTGATCACACAGGTGCAACTGTTGTCAGTTGAAAAGACCATTAGATGAATATGTACATTTGTGGAGCCAGTGCTGAACAGAAGGTAATGAGGCTCAATGTTTTTTATATTTCTTTAAAAAATTGTGAATTGTAATTTCAAATGAGAACATTATGAACCTGTATAACTGCTGTGTGGTGTCTGGTGTAGAAGGAAGGATCACAGACACTATTGATAAAAAGAGGAAAAAGCATTGATAAGAGGATAAGAAGTGTGCCCTTTCCCCTCTGCTCTGTGGGCACAGTATGAGTGTATGACGTGGGAACAGCCTGTGTCAGGTGGGCAGCACTAATGCACAGGAATGTACAGATTCCACAGTGGCTTTGTGGATGTCACTGAGACAGCCGCCTGCTCGCCTGCCCGCCAATAGCCCCATGGGAATAACAGCAGGAGCGGACTCTTCAAAGTCCTCTTCCTCTGGCACTCGCTCACTGTCTTTTGTTCATGTACAGTGCAGTGTAGCAATATGAGTGAAATCCAAGAAGACTGCTGGGTTTGACATCAGCACCAGACAACTAGACACATAATTTTCACTTTTGGCTAATAGCACGTTCAGTCTCACTATATACTTGTACTTTTACCTCTGCTTATGAAACACCTCATTTTCATTTTCGGTGTGCTTTGTTGTCATGAACAGAGCAATTCCTTTATAAGTATCTTACTTTTTGGATTGAGAGTTTGTTTACTTGTGTCCAACTTCTTTAAGATACCAAGCAGGTAGCAGCAAGTTAGAGGCCAGATCAGAGGAGAGGAAAGCACACTCACAGTGAGAATGCATAATTTGAAAGTGTTTTCTTTTAGGAATAAATATATTTGTATTAGAATGAATGCAAGAAAGATATGTGTAATGCCCTACTGTGGAATATTCCAAGCAAAGCAATAACATTTCCACAGCTCCTGATGGAACCATAAAAATTACATAAGAACTCAATAACTAGCTCCCCAGTGAGTTGATTAAAAGCTTAAAATCATCTTGTGCACTGACTGGAAAGTTATTTGGCTCCACATATTCCAGCTGTGGTTTCATACAGAGCAGTTATCCAAGAGTTTCAGAACATGATTTTGAATAACTCTAATAGTAAATTTTATACAAATGAATACTAATAAAACCTGTCTGGGAAATCTTTTTAGTCTGGTACTTTGTTTATAAAGTGTGGAGTTCCGCTCTCAAAGGGGCCTGTTAAAAGTCCACTGCTATTAAACGTCTATGGTGGACAGGCGTAATTATTGTTTGGGACATTTGGCTTTGATCAGCACAGCCATCAGACTTCCTTGTGGCACAGATGTAATTGCCTTAATCAGTCGACTGAAAGGGGCTCCTGATTGCTGCTGCCACTGTTGCATTCATTGTGGTGCTGTGTTTGTGTGCATGTGTGCTTGTTTAAAGAAAATAAAAACAGAAAAAACAGGAAGCAGAAGAATCCCCCAAAGACTTTTAATAAGAGCCCACCACCATATAGACTCATTGCAGTGTTACAGAGCAGGAGAAACTACATGTTTCTGCACTACACTTATTTTGTTTTATTATTATAATTCTTATTATTTTTATGGGTTCAAGTGTTTGTTTGTTTTTTTGCTTTTGTCAGACATATAAATAAATTCATAAATGCATAAACCCCTTCATGTACAACATTGCTATTTCAGACCAGTTATATTGATCCCTTATGTCGTAATAATGGTTGATGGTTAATGATTAATTTAACTTTTTGTTGATAATTCCAAAACTCATTATCACTGTAGTTTTCATTCATGTTTTTCAATGTTGAAAATTTGCCTCATGGCATTTTAATTCTACATGTGTCATCCAGAGAATTATTTTTTTAAAATACAACAACAACAACAACAACAACAACAACAACAACAATAATAATAATAATAATAATAATAAACATCTCCACGCTTCCTGAAGATGTTATGGCTTTACCTGGAAAGTTCCTCAGAATGGCACTTAATTTATCTATATCCATGGAGTTGAGAAGATGACACCACAAGGCCAAGATACAGGTCAGATCTGTGAAGAAATGATCCAGCTCATTTGTGTTTAGGATATTTCTGAGTAATAAAAACAACTGTAAATTAGATAACTTTAGTGCCATACTTTGGAACATTACAGCCAAAAGAATAACATGTATTCAGTGTATGATTTTTTTTTTTTTTTTTTTTTTTTGAGTAATCACAAGTAAGTACAGAGCAGTGGGTGAGGATGGGAAGTAGGTGAAAAGAAGAATTTTCTGAGCACTAAAGCTTCAAATGGAGAACAATACAGCATTACTTAAACATGCATGAATCAGCTGAAATAGCACACTGGGTAAGCTAATGACAGAACATGAGGTTAAAAGTAAATTCTTCATATGTCCCCTTAAAACACAAATGCATTGTCTGCAGCTAACAAAGAGAAAACAGCTGTATAATTTCTATTTCTTGTGTGTATTGTTTAGGCCTTTATTCATAACATTCCCAGTTAATCAATGTTATTCCTTGCTCT
Source organism: Boleophthalmus pectinirostris (assembly GCF_026225935.1). Taxonomy (NCBI): domain Eukaryota; kingdom Metazoa; phylum Chordata; class Actinopteri; order Gobiiformes; family Gobiidae; genus Boleophthalmus; species Boleophthalmus pectinirostris. The sequence goes on from NW_026571061.1 coordinate 7,602, forward strand.
CTCAGCAGCCATTGACTGTGAGGTGGGCCCATGGGGCTCTTGGTCTCCGTGCACCTCTCCCTGTGGCATTGGCAGCACAGAGAGGAGTCGACAAGTGTCCGTCCCACCCAGAAACGGAGGAATGCCCTGTCCGGACCTCAAGCAGCGCCGCGGTTGCTATGGAAACAACGCAGTCTGTAGCTCAGCCAAAGGTAAAGGTCTATCTTCAAATCATAGACTTTGTTTCTTTAAATGCATGAGTGAATGTGAAATGTGAACAGACTGTTCTTTAGAAACCAAGATTTTAATGTTTTAAAATCTCAGGGGAACTGGTTTTACTTGAGCAATAGGTCTGCAAACATCTGGTGCAAACTCTTATCTCAGTTTGCACTCTTTCAAAATACGCCAGTGTTCTGAGCTGTAAACATGTTTTGCTAGAAAAACACTGGAAAAAGTTATACTAATCTAACTAGATTACAACTTGAAATTTTATAGTTTTAAAAGAAATGTTATGATATGCACATTTGCAGAGGTGGCAAAGATCCTGCCTGATTCATACAAGAGGAACTTCAAGGACCCATGGAGAAGGCCACACATGATGATGAAGGAGGAGAAGGCCAGGTATGTATTAACCAATAATGAAGTCAACCCAGTCACATCCCTGTGGCTTTCAAGTATTTCATTACAAACTGCACTGATCTTTATGCAGGAATTACACATTTTAACTAATATAAATGAGGTAATGTTCTAATTTTCTATCATTTAAAACATTACATTCAATTTCACATTCAGTTTAATTAATTTATTTACTTATTATTATGAACTGTGCACTGAAAACATGACAATGTATGCTGTTTTTGCCATGATTCACTCTTTGTCTGTGTTATAATGCAGCTCTAACTGACTTGGTTTTTATTTTTTATTTTTTTTATGTTTATTTCTGGACAATAAAGTTTTACCATATCAGTGTATTTATGTTAACGTTATACATGCAACTCTACAGCTTACTCTAAGAATGGTGATAAGGTGATAATGGTGATTATTTTATTTAGCATTTTTGTTCTTTTGTTAATGATATCTAGCAATAATACTTTATTCTTCCAAAGATAAAACACACAGATCAAGGTTTTTTATACTATAAAAGCTAACCTTCACTGATAAACACTGTAGTCTGTGCAAAAGGTCAGCACATGGATGGAGTGATGAAGAGGAGCAGCTAACATCATGTCAAGTTCCTGTCTAATTAAATTGTACATGAGATCACATATAGTTTTGTGAGTTGTCAGGGAACCATTACTCATAACCTCATTACTCATGGGGTTGACAGTCCCCCCAAAATGTGTGGCTATTCAATAGGATGGTTGGAAACACATGGGAAGATCATTTTGCTAATTTATGAGGAATGCAGTTAAATGTTCAGATTACACAAGATAACCCAATTATGATAAATTAGATTACAACATATATGCAATATTTAATTACATTATTATGTCTTGGTTGTGTAAACACAACTATATTTTCCTAGAAATGTTCTCTTCTACAACCTTCCCTCTGCCACCGTGCAATTATTTATATACCAAATGCAACCTTCTTAATTTTCTTCTAAGGACATTTTTGTAATCTGTAAGCTTTATCTGGCAGTACTGAAGTAAGCAAAAGAGGGGATGAATAGTGGGGCATGACATTCAACTATATGGCATATAAACTGCTGCCACTAAAAAATCATGCCACAACTCTCGTCTCTTAAAAAAAGAACATGCACTGTGTCACTGTTATGTTTATGGGCTGAAACTTCCCTTGTGAATGCTGTTGATTCTTGATTATTCAGTGGGAAAACAAATAGTTCCTTCAGTAGACCTAAGTACATTGTGATGGCTGTAACCTTTTTTATTATGGTCTGCAGTGCACTGACAAACAGCTGTGTTGATGTTAGAGACAACCTTAGCCCTGCTGGCTTACCTTCAAATGGAGCACAACTCTTTCAGGCCTTTGTTGTGTCTGTGTCTGGTTAGTCTTGATCAAGGACAGCTGATCTGGATGACTTCCTGGTCTGAATTAATCACAGAGCTAAATGCTGCTACTAAGAGAGTAGGAGTACTGTAGGAGTACTTTATTAAAAGAACTGAATGAACTATACTAAAGCAATGTGTATCTAGTAGAAAGGTGCAAACTGCTTATCTATCCATATCTATCATCCATCAAATAATATGTTGAAAGGACAATATGAAAAAACCCCAAAATAACTCATTGTGAAATGAGCAGCTGTAGCTCATTATGAGTAAAATCGTGGGGGAAAAAAAATCTAGATTTTGCCAAAAAATGGAAATGGCCTTATCATGAGTATGATACCACCCAGTTTTGAATATTGCATTATGCTGGTAAGAATAAATTCAGTGAAGTAAGTTTGTAACACAGTCTGGGGTCTACAGGAGTGTAAAAGGGTGCATTGCAATTAAAAGGACTTGCACCCTCATTTCAGATGCCTAAAATAACACTTAATGGTAATGTATTATGTTTGCACCCCTTTGATAATGCACACTCAATCAGTTTGGTTTGCACATGGGTCAGTTATAGAAAAATTATTTCCCAGCTGCTCTGTTACTGATTAAAAATCATTTAACTAGTTGTTTTGAATTTGATCTCACCATTAGCCTTAACACAGTCTTTCTGTTTGGTTTTGCAGCTACTGTGTGTACCTGAGAGTGAAGCAGGCCAGCGTCACATGTAAACTGAAGCTGTGGAGTGCTCAACTGGTGAGGGACAGACTCCTCTGTGCAGAGTGTCAGAGCGATGCCATGTCCAAATCAGACCGCTGTGGAGGAGATGGTCTGGAGGGGTCCAGGTAAATAGTCAAATAATTACCTCCTTAACTGTAGAGGAGAGAAAGAAAACAGTGTGAAGAAATAGTTTTATGTTTAAAGAATATTTTATGTATGCAGTTTTTATTTGGATCTTAAAGCCAGTCAGATGCCTTGATAGATCCTTGCTTTGTGTTGTCCAATATATGGCAGCCAATGGCATCCCAGGTTGAGATTTTAGGGATTTTAGTGGTTTTACCCCATGTCCAACTGAGGTATGCTGTCATTGTGTCCTTGGGCAACACACTAAGTTCTATGTAACAGATCCACCAAAATGATGACGTCTTAGTCTCAGTAATCACAATATTGTTTTCTTACTTGATATATTTTTTGGTTTAGGACCTTCTGGGTGGCAGCCTCGGTTTCTGGTTGCCATGGCTCCTGGGTGAGAGAGTCTTCGTCTGAGGGCTGTCACTGTCCACCATACTCTGTGCTCTTTGTGTGAGTCCATTTGTCTAAACACAGGAGCAACACAAAACAAGCTACAAGAGACTTTCTATAGAGTTTACACCACTGAACATCACCAGCATCCTGCCACTATTTCCACTGTATTGTATTGACAATGATAAATAAGCTCACAGCAATAGCATTTTAAAGCCACATTAAGTCATTTTTCTTCCTAAAACACACAAGCCTCTGTATTGCTTTTGCTTATCTACCTCCTTTATTGTAGGTGCATAAGTTGTGATGCACCATGTACAAATGAATAGGTCTATTATTTTGCTTTATACATTTTATATTTTGATGGTGTTATGTACTGTAAATGTAATGTGCCTAAAGTTGTCCAGTCTAAAAAAGTGCAGAAGTTAGGGATTTTTACATTTTACTTAAATATTTAATGAGTGTGTGACATAAATTACACCATGTGACCTACATGCCAAATGCAATGCCAGCTTAATTGACTCTCAGGTCTGGAGCTTAACTATTATGTTGAGTTCATAATTGAATGGAGTACAAACAAGGCACAAGTGTTAATTTGTTTGCTTTGTTTTTTTTTTGTTTTTGTTTTTTTTAAGAATTAACATTTAAACTCCGAATCAACAAATTAAAGGGCAAGATTTCTGATGGCAGGTGCACCAACTGCTTGTCTCCAAGGAGATAATGGCATACTGTGGAACATTCCAAACCAAACCAATCTACATCAACATCAACAAGTACACCTTCCTCCAGAAAAGTTACACAGTGCACCTTTTAAAATCTCCACATTCCTATAGTTTTTCTATTTACACATGCAGCCTGTAGACTGATGTTAGTGCTAATATCAGTAACACCTGTCTACTTTTACGAGTTAAAGGTCTTATGTGTAAAGCTTTAGTACAAATTCAACAGGAAGGCACAATCTAACTAAGAGCTGTTACACGCAATTTATCAATTAACAAGAAAACCTCCCCTCACTCCCAGGAAATCTGCTACCAGTCCTCCTCATTCCAATAATGTTATGAAAGGCTATGACCATTATAGCCTATGTGTTTGTGTTTATTTATTATAATCAGATTTTTTTTGTTCATAATTGTAGTGCAACATTGCATATTTTGTACACTGACTTTTAGAAATAAAACATATAACCTCTCAATTTCAGGTTGTTAGACTTGCCATCCACCTCACTGAAATGTTTACCTATACCATAAACAGGTACTTAACCATTAGAAAGGCTCATTCCTGGCATGCTTCCCTGAGTGTAAACTGAATGACGACAAGCAAAAAACAGCTAATGTATGTAATCTTGAGTTTTGTATGACCATATCCTTCAATTAGGAGGTGTTTTGTGAGGTAACACACTTCTGGGGAATGTGCCAACAAGTTGAGCTATATACTTGGGATAAACAGTTAAGGTTTACATCATGTGTAAAAACAGACATTTGGTTTATTTGACAGTTACATGTTTTCTTTGGATTTAAGGATGACATAACAGTGAAGAGCAAGAAAAACACAGGGTCCATCTTATGTGTTTAGCAAGTGGTCCACTAAAAGAAGATAATTAAAGATGATCAAAATCTGAGTAATATGAATGAATAAATCAACAGATTTTTGTTTACTACTTCTTAATATAACACAAATGAGAACTGTCCTTGCTTTGTGTAGCCTACCTATTAATCTTCACCCATTAATAGACAATTTATAAGTATTTTAGCAATTAGCATATAGTGAACTTATTTTTTACAGCTGAAACCGAAAAGACCATTAGATAGCTCAGCCAGAGAGCTTGCTGAAATGTTAAAGCCAGCCTCAATTTATTCATAACAAACATAAATTATAAGAGGTTTCAGGATGTTTTGCACTTGAACTTGTTCTCTATCAAACTCTCTGCTGCTACTGCTCATCTCCCATAAGCGCTGATACAACTGGGCTTGGTCAGCACAACTTTCTTTTGTCTTATTTCAACAATGCAGTTAAAGTGCTGTATATGTCCTGTTCACCTCCGACCTCCCTGGCTGCTGTGGCCCTAACCCAAACTCCCTGCACTGGTCTGTGTCTGGCCCAGTGCCTGATATCCTTCCACAGCAGTGTGTTCTAGGATTACTCCTCCTGAAAAGGGGGCATTCCAGCTCTGCCAGCCTTTGTCATAGAGTGGTCACTGTTTGCTTTGTACAAGACAGCTGTTCAAAGCCCTGTAGCACCCAGAGGGGGCACAATGTGTAGGCTACTATATACTTTATTCTTTATATGCCTAATTGACATAATCCATCTTCTTGCAGCACACTCTAGCTGTCACAAGACCTTGTTATATTCTTATCTCAGTATCCATAGCAATTAACAATTTCAAATAAAACATATCTCCTGAATAGAAAAACTCCTCAAAATGTTGAAACCATTAATATCCAATTAGAATTGGCATGTAACAAATACATTAGTTTAGAGAGCAGACATAACATTACCTAACCTCTTTCAAACTTTCTGTTATGAACACTCACCTCCCCTTGCATTGCATGAGAGAAGTGGACTATAGTTTAACATAGTTTTTGAAAATCTGTACTACAATTAGCAGGGCATCCTAATGAGAGCTTGCAGGGCCTGTAAAAGCAGCTGGTCCAGCATGGAGGAATGATAATGAATAGACCCTTGAGCACAGAGAACCTCACCTGAGCTATGCATCAACACAGCTGCACCTCACTAGACGGCATTGAAAACAAACTTGTCAGGATCATATTGAAAGCAACCATCACTGGCTTGTCTTCATGGATACGCCTCATTAAACAACAGGCCGTTTTCAGTGTCTGTGCCTTTTCCTACAATTTAACAGTGTTGTTAGTTTAAAATAAGAGTACCAAACGTATTCAGGAGGTTTATATTATTTTAGCGCCACCTTGTGGTCAATAGGTATAGGCATAGTCACGATCATGAAATTTTATTGGAAAATTCACATTCATACACATTGGGAAAAAACAAACACACTTGTTTAAGCAAGTAAGATTATTTTAGTTCAGTTTTAAGAGCTGATATGTTTGTATTTTATAATCTCATAGTTTTTACAATACGATCGCACAAGGTGGTTCACATAATATGGCTACTAAACATAGCTAACACAACGTTTATTAACTGTGAATATCTAAAGATGATAAAAAAACAAAAACGGAAATATAAAATTTAATTAACAAAACAGGCTATAAGGACACAAGTAACGCATTACATGGCAGCCTGTACTGTAATGCATATCAGTTTATATTATATATTAAGGCAGTTTGCTAATATGTGGACTGAGACTGCACACCTTTGACTGTGCACACAAATTAAGAATAATAAAAAAAAGCATGTAACATATCAGCCTAAAAGTGAGCAATATGAGATAGAATTTATCAAGAAATGTCCAAGTGCTATTTTTATTTCAGTCTTTTCATCTGCTGATTTGTGTTATGAATTTTTAGATCCATGTTGTCAACCTTATTCATGAGAGAATGAATGGAGTCATCTTGATCATCAATTTCAGACTGCAGACCCAGTCCAAGACTTTTCAATCTTCTAAGACCATCTGCCATTTCATCTAAGTTGTACAAATCGAAGTGAGAATTAGTTAGGAGTAATAATATACAGAGAACCAAATGTTGAATGTAAACAATTAATAACATACCTAGGTTGTTGTCTAGGGTTTGGTGTGCCTCTCTTAGTACTTTGTTTTTAGGGTAACCATTTTGTCCATAAGAACTTTCACCTGTAGATGAAGCAGCTCCAAAACCTATGAAAAAACCCCAAACCAAAACAAAACATAAGTTGATCACACATAAAAAAGCAGAAACATAAGTTGAGACAAACTAACCTCCAGTATCAGCCTTTCTCAGGTTGGGGTGGCTAGCTTGGTACTTATCTTCACAGCCTCTACTGTCAGATAAGGCATTCTGCAATCTGAAAGAGTAAATAAATTATGGTAATTTTTCTATGAGTGAGCAGTAACAAGTAGCAAAGGTCATATGTGTAATAGGAATACAATCAAAGTCTATGATTATAAGAACCATAATCTCATTAATTTCCAATAGCACAAAAGCTTATTTTATTTTACTGATTATTATTTTTTTATTTTACAGAACACTGTATTGCATGATAATTCTGATGTCCCAAAAACAATATTTTAATCATTAAGTCACATTTCGCTGCACAACAGTGAGATTTGTTTAATTTCTACTGGTTATTAAGTAAAAATATTTTACTTTAAATAAGACTCAAAGCTTTTCATTTGATCATTAACCTACAGTAAACAGGTTTGTTTATCAAACTCTCTAGAGTTGTTTCGATTAATGTTCAGTTTCAGTTAATGTTCTTGTGGGTGAATTTATTCAACTAAAAATGTACATTTTAGACAGTAAATTACAGCCCAAAAGTGTAGTATGACAAATATTTTATAAAGAGTATTGGAGAAGTATACCTGTCATTGGCTTGGTAAGGTTTAGGCTCCTCAAGGGGTGGCTTTGTCTCTGGTGTTCCTTTAAAATAATTCACTAATCCACCCCACACACTCTTTATACTATTTATGTGCCTCTGACTGGTCTTTAGGTCCTGGTCCATGTTGTCAAGCATCTTGTCCGTCCGTTTCAGAACTTCCCCTTGACGCATGAGCTCCTAAAGAAAAAGGATACTCTTTTATTTTAATATAATAATAATATCTGAAACCACAGATGTAGCTAATGTGCAGTGAAATGGATAAGTATGCAAAGATCATTGGGCATTACAATTAAAACTGATTATTGAGTTTTTATTGGAGGAATATTGTTTTTATTGGAAGATGGTTGGGTGATTTGTGCCTTTGCATTCTGATAATATTTACTGTAAAATACAAAAAAAATGAAAATACTGGACAAACACAAGCAAATCATACCTCTGCCGTCTCAATGCCCATCTTCTCTGACTCATAGATGAGACCAAGGGAACGGTGGGTACTGTCCACTGCAGACTGAGCGGTACGCATCACTTCCTGGTTTAAGTACTTTTGTCTTCTCTCTGCTTCACTTAATCTACTGTCACCAAAGTCATCGTCATCAAATCCTCTATCTTTTTTAGGCTTAAAATCTTCCTCATCGTCATCATCAGCAAATGGGTTGTGGGATTTTGGGTAGGCCATCTGTCGAAAGAAAAAAAAAAAGACTGAACCGGTCACATTTCTCTTAATAAAGCAACATCCACCTCTTTATACATTTCATTAAAGAATTTAAATTTATGAAGTATTTAGCGTCATATTTCTTTTTACTACTGTTACAAACTTGTAGTAAATATGAACATGAATGTAGTTAAAATGTGTTACAAAATTAGGCAAAATATGACTTCGACTAGCATTGCTAGCTGATTAGCAGTTGGTCAGGGAACGAACTAAATCCAAATATCCACCGATCCAACAGTTGTAAAGACACACAATTTTCACTACATTAAAGAAAACAATCCATGTTGACATACATAAGAGACATTAATAATAAAAAATCAAACCTTTTCCGAACGACTAGATCAGTGAGGACAAGACGCTGTTGTTGCTTGTCAACTGACAGAAAAATTCCGGTCACGTGACATGACGTTACAGTTTGACGTTTGAGATTTAATATGCTTTTTATTATTATGTAAAAACGAAAAAATATAGACCACTGCGTGTTCTATGGGCCTACATCAAATTACTACATAATCAGATTTTTATATAATTTCACGCAGTACTTTCAGAAATGTCCCTACCGACTTACCGTACTGCGGTTTATTCAGCGCTTGTCTCTGCCCGTCCCTCCCATGGTTCCTCCCATCGATTCATCGCACAGATGAGGTGTAAACATGTCGGTGATGGGGGGTGGCACAAGAGGATTTTACTTTAACACTGTTCTGTCTTTAGCTCGGTCTTTAGCCGCGCACCGCCCTGCACCAATCGAAAAGGTAATGTCTGATTTATTACACTCAACTAAAGCTTATTAGCAACAGGAATATGCGTGATTGAGCTTCTCTTCCGCACAGCTCATAGTGTTTAAGGTTAATGGTGTTGACAGGTGACAAGAGCCATAGTGTTGTGATTATTATTGCGTTATTGCTGTTAGGGTATATGGTATGGATTTGCTGTCAAGTTTAAACTTGAAGCACCATCAGAGAAGAAGGAGAGGTAAACACTGCAGTCAAACAGGTTCCTGCCGAAGCATGACAGAGGCCGACGTCTTTACCTGTTGATACTTTCTATAGGCTACCAGCAGGTGGTATCGCCTGTTTAAGTTTTATGCTGTTTGGGCATGTGCTGTAACGTTATTGTATTATATGTGCTGTATGCAAATTGTATGATATATATATATATATATATATATATATATATATATATATATATATATATATATATATATATATATTTTTTTTTTTTTTTTTTGGTCTTCTCCAGGTCAAAAAGCTACAATGCATGTGTCCAGTGGAAGTGCGTGGTGTGTTTACTCTAGATGTAAGAAGACGAGATGCTGTGGTTGCCTTGGGGGTCTTCCTGGTAGAATCTGGATTACAGGTATGTATTCATTTAACATCTGTAACTGTAACAGTGTAAATAAATGTAATGCAAAGGGGTCAATGAATAACTTCAAGAAAGGACAATCAATCAAACAATTAACTAGATTTATTTTTCCTAAGATTGTGATCGCTTACTTATTTATGGCATTTATCTGATTCTACTTGATTTATCATTACATAAGGAGAGTTTCCTGTGCCATGCTGTGCAAGCGTTTGTACCTAATGATGTTTTTTCTTTGCAGCACAAAGAAATACTTGTTCCCTATTTACTAAGCCTATTGAAAGGGCTGCCTCAAGTTCAGTGGATTGAGGAAAACTCCAGAAAGCATGGAAATGGTAAAAAACTGACAGAGCAGGTCATTTAAAATCAGTAGAATTGAATGTTGTTAAGATGATGAAAAAAGACCTAGCACAATTTTATTGTGTAAGTAAAATGCCCGTACTTGCTTTGCAGAATTTCTGCCTGTTGCAGAAAACTTTGGATTCTGTTTAGTGACACTTTTAGCAGATGTTGCTCAGCGAGATCCTCATTTCAAGGATGAGGTCAGTGGTTGCAGCAGTATGACATGGTACTGTGGAATTGTATGCATTTTTACTATATATTTATTTTCAGATTTTGAACACATTAATGGAAGTTATGCAGCTGTTGCAAGAGATGTGCCAAATCCCTGATAATCATGACAAAGGTGCACAAAATAGATAGAACTGAAAACATGTCTGGATCCTCTGACCTCTGTTCTCTGTTTTTTCCTATAGTTTATCTCTGTAGGTATGTGGTGCCAAGCCTTTTGGGCATGACCAGGGCTTTTGGACGCTACAGCATCACAGATGAAGCACTGTTGTCCAAACTGTTCCCCAAAGACTCTCCTCAGACCCATGCTGTGGTGGAGGAGCCTGAGGGAGTACGACGCAGATCTTTCAATGACTTCCGCTCCATCCTTCCCTCCAGTCTCCTGACTGTGTGTCAGAGTGATACAATGAGGAGACGCACAGGTACCAGCCATGACTCCTGTTCACAGGTCCGTACAGGTTTTATTTGAAAATGCACAATATGACCTTGTAATTATATAAATTTCTTTGTATTTGTTTGCCTGAATTGTATGTCCATTGTTTTCTCAAAGGTGTGCACAGATCCTGGAGGTCATTCTCCCTGTTCTCCCACAGCTCCTGTTTCACATTATTTTGAAGGTACAATAATTTAAGCATTCTTGAATACAAACATATATGTTGAACATCCATTCTGATTTCAGGAGCGTACCTCTCAGAAAGCACCACAGTGGACCCAAACTTCTATTTCTCGACTGTCAGCTCCAGTTTTTCCATGTCTCCTCTGTTTATGTGCACTGAAGAGCAAGAGGAGGAGGTGTCTGTGGATCTGCTGAAGCAGCTACTTGGCATGGTACTGTCAAACATAACTCAGTTTGAAGCTCACCTCTTCCTCATGTTAATATTTTCAATCTGTTTTTAATTTACAGGTTAAAAAGTTAGTTTCAGACTCCTTCCTGAAATCAGTGGATGCCACAGTATCTGAGGTTACAGAGGTATACAATAACTCTCTGTATACAAAACCACAACAGATTTTGGTTCTGCTCACTTTTACTTGCAGCGTAGCCTACTGTGGTTTACTGATATGATCAGTAAAATGACTGTATAAACAAAGGGGAAACTGCTTCTTGTTTCAATAGTCTCATCCTGGGATTCATCTTTTCTACAAAACCTTCAGTGACCCTCTCTACGTATGTGTGTTCAAAATGCTGCGAGACACACTCAACCATATCAGAGGTAGATTATGTTTTTTTAAATTATTTTTTTAATACTAATTCAGAATGGTGCGTTAGTTCATAAATATATCATGCTTTGCTTGTTCAAAGCTTTGCCAGCGGCTTTCGTACGAGAAGTACACGACTTTGTACTGGAGCAGTTCAGCAGCAGTCAGTCAGAACTGCAGAGGGTACTTCATGACACTGGGGGGTTGCCAGGGGAACAGAGCCCCCTCAAGCTCCGTTGCCAAGCCAACGCAGCCTGTGTCGACCTCATGGTGTGGGCTGTTAAAGATGAGCAAGGTAATTGATTTTAGCAGATGACTGAATATGTTTGTGTTTCATAATTAAATTACCCTGGTTATGGTTACTGAATGTGTGGTATTTCATCTTATAGGAGCAGAGAATTTGTGTACAAAGTTATCAGAAAAACTACAATACAAAACTTCCAGCAAAGTCATCATTGCCCACATGCCCCTCCTTATCTGCTGTTTACAGGTATAAACGCATTTTTGTTTATTTCAATATTTAAACATTGTGTTGAGATCCTGTCAATCTTTACAGGGAATTGGGCGTCTGTGTGAGCGATTTCCAGTTGTGGCAAACTCGCTCACCACCTCACTTAGGGATTTCTTGGTTGTCCCTTCGCCTGTTCTTATTAAACTCTACAAGTACCACAGTCAGTACAGCACAGGTACAATGCTGAATATATATTTTATATTTGTGACCAAGAGCCATTGTTTTAAGAGTCAGTGACATATATACAAGAACATAATGTGCTTGATATATTGTCCAGCATTGAGCACATGTTTCATTGATCTGTTGTAGCTACTACTCAATAGTTTCCTATTCACATTATTCTCATTTTGATTGTTATAAACAGGAATTGTGTATGTGCATAGATATGCATAAACTCGTCTGAATTGCCATAATTTAATGAATTGTTTTGTGTACCCTATTTACATGCATATCCAGGTACAGGAGAAATCAGGATCAGTGTGACCAATGAGTATTCCCAGTCCACACTGAATGTTCTGTCAAACAAAAAGGACCAACCATCTATGTATGAGCAGCTCAGAGATATATCCATCGATAACATCTGCCGGTCAGACACTAAATCAGTCTTTCTCTCCTTTGAAGATTAATTAATTTGCAACTTTAAGCATTCAGTGTATTTCTCCCAATTGACAGAGGTCTAAAGGCTGGTCTGACGAAAGACGATGACATTGTTAAAGCTTTTCTGGCCAGTTTATCCATTCGTCTTTACATTTCACAGGAGAGTGACAAGTAAGCTGATCTAGAATGTCACATCACAAAATATGTCTTTTGATGTTAAAAACTGTTAAAAACCTTCATAGGGATGCGCACCTAATACCAGACCACACCATTCGAGCCTTGGGCCACATCGCTGTAGCTTTGAGAGATACACCCAAAGTCATGGAACACATTCTTCAAATCCTCCAACAAAAGTTTTGTCAGCCTCCATCACAATTGGATGTCCTTATAATAGATCAGCTCGGTTGCATGGTCATTACAGGAAATGTGAGTTAAATTATATGATTGCTATCTATGAGTTTAATTGGGTCTATTTTTTTAGTTAATTTGAGGTGGTTTACAGATGAAGATCTGACAGTAAATTCTGCTTTCAGAATAAATTGAATATTGTATAATAGAACAAAATTACAAGTTATATATTAGAAATTACAAGTGATACATCTTTCACAATGTCTTAACCCTACTTTTTGCAGCAATATATCTACCAAGAGGTGTGGAACCTTTTCCAGCAGATCAGTGTAAAAGCTAGTTCAGTGGTCTACTCTGCTACCAAAGATTACCGGGATCATGGCTACAGGTTAGTGCATTGTTAAGTCTAGTTGCCCACATCTAGCATTTGGGTTCAAAGGATGATTTCAGCTTTCAAAATCAGAAAGGCTGATTTTGAAATCTGAAATTATTCTTTGATAATTTAACTAAAGTAGTTGATCGCCAAATCTGTATTAACATTTGTGTATTTTTGTTTAAGGCACTGTTCTTTGGCAGTTATCAATGCTTTGGCAAATATTGCTGCCAACCTTCAAGGGGAGCAGCTCGTGGATGAACTGATGGTGAATCTTTTAGAGCTGTTTGTCCAACTGGGTTTGGAAGGAAAGAGGGCCAGTGAGAGGGCCTCTGATAAGGGGCCGGCTCTCAAAGTAAGTGATATACTCAAAGAGTCATTTTAATACAGTGTACGGTAGTAGTCAACAGTCTTTTCATCATGTTTGTAGGCCTCAAGTAGCGCTGGAAACCTTGGAGTCCTCATTCCAGTTATTGCTGTGGTGAGTAAGCATAACCTTTTAACAAGCCCACTTTGTACAAAAATATTAAAACACAAAACATATATCAAATAAATTTTATTAGTTTACTTTTGGCAACATTCAGTAATGAAAACATTAGCCAACAATAAACTGACTTCAAAGGTAACTGTATTGTTTGTATTGTCTTTTTATCAATTACACTAAAATAAAACATAGAAAAAAAAATCCTATTTCTGTCTATTATATGTTGTTATGAGGCTAGACAGTCAAATAGAGCTGGGCGATATGTCATTTTGGTAAGATCGCCCTATTGTAATTAGCAAAGTTTTTCTTGAATGCTGCTCTACACTAAACAAAAGACATAAAACAAAGGACTTGAGTTACCCCTTTAAGGCAAAACAAAGATAGTTCACAAGTTTACATGAATCGTGATAAAAATCTTTACTGCAATCTGTCTCCAAGAACATTGTGCTATTAATTTTTTGGCACATCTCCCACTACAGTCAGCATTATGCGTGATTTAGTTTTGTGAAGGGTTGGCAACTCTGCCGATGAACACAAGGCAGTCTGTCCGGTGCTCATAGATCAGGAAGAGGAAAGGGTGATCCACCGTGAATCTGATCTGAGAGGAAAGTGGCATGAAGCCCACCTGAGTCAAAGCAGCCGCCTCTGTACCCTCCTCGTTCACTGTGATTGTACCTTGATGCTTTAGCTAGAAAAAATCAACAGAACCACAATTAAAAAACAATATTGTGTTCATATGATTGACAGGTTACAGATTATAATTTTTTTCATTTCATACTATTGTTAAGTCATGGTCCTTGCTAGTGAATTAAATATTTTGGAGGGTTAGGCAGTGTGTATGTTATATGCATAGGTATCTAGGTTCATACTAATTGTGTCATCCTCACCCAATTCATGGAGATCTTTTCTGAAGTCATTCCAGTGAAATCACCATTTTGCCCAAACAGGTCTGTGAGGCCCATTTCCTTCAGATTTGGGATCAGGTCATAGTTCTGCTCTAGTTTAAAACGAGGTAGCACCACTTCACGTGTCCTGAGTAGAAACACATTTCATTCAAATTAAATTTCAAATAGATGTAAAATGTTGTGATTTAGTTTTTTTTTTATCAATAGGAACACAACTAAAAATTCGATACCATTAGTTCCCTGTCATGCCTGTAAACTGACTAGGCTAATTCTGCTTTCTGATTGTATAATTGGCTTGACATTAAGCTTTCACATTTTTGTAATTGTGAACATAACAATTGTTCAAATATGTTTTCTCTTCACTGATTACTTACTAATTTAGGATGTAGTTAAATGTTTTTGCCCATTGCTACTCACCTGTTTGTCATGTTTTTGAGCCATTTATTGACTACAGTAGGGGAAATCTCTTGCTCCAAGGTCCTCATGCCTGTAAGCTTTCTTGGTAGCGCTATAAGCATACTGATGTTTCCTGTGTATGGGAGCTAAAAAAAACAAACCAAAACAAATAATAACCAACCAATAATCATATGAACATAACTTGACTATTTGGGTCTCAAATATAAATTAGAAAAACTTGCTTGTAGAATGTCACAGTCCAGTTCATGGTCAGCAGCAGCCATGTAGTTGCCTTTGTTGGCCATCATGGGCACACGGACGGTTATTTTTTCATTCACTCGAAAATTGCGATAGTAGGTCATCTCTTTTGGAAATTTCTGTTCCCATGTGCCTGGTTAAAAACAATGTTTACTATGACATAAGTTGAAATCAGTGAAGCTATTATTTATGTATATAGTATAATTTTACCTTTAAAGTACAGGTAGTTGAGAAGCATCAGAATCATATTTGGGTCAATATTTTTAAGTGGTTCTTGGATGAGGCCTTTGGTTAACTTCTGGATCCGACGATTTGCCTTCTCTAGAAAACTGGGGTCTTTAAAGTTCACTGACTGTGGCTCTGCAAAGTAATACTTTTTTGTCTCTTCACGAAAACCATCACTGACTTTGATATCCTGCTTCACATAAACATCATTAACAGAGCGCAGAGTGTAGCCAAATTTTCTACGAAAGAGTCTGTGCGTCAACTTCCTGAAAAGTTTATGCACTGTTGTGTTGTCATAGTGATGGCTAGCATTGACAAATTCTGCAAAACCCATGGCCTTGTAGATTTGCTCATGAGTATTAGGTCCTGCACCGAGAGACATCATTCCCATGGCGATGGAGATTCCAGCGGGGGCCAGCAGAATGTTGTCAGTCTGGTTAACGTCATTGCGAAGACTGCGGTAGAGGTTGAACCCAAACTTTGCATTGACAACATTCAGGCGCTGAAGACGAGAGCGACTGCTGAATAGTCGTAACAGTCTTGCTCTGCGTATTTTTGGATCAGAAGACTCGGCAAAGATGTCTATGTCTGGCGCTGGTGTGGCAATCTCATCAATTTCATCTCCTTCACTAAAAATGATCACTTATTATTTAATTGCTTTGCACAAACCACATGTTAGTGAATATACAAGTCTGATATTGTTTCACTTTAGTCACTCATTTGTCCATAATGGTCCATGGTAGGAAGGGTTACAAAAGTAGTAATCTGTTTTTAAAATTAAAAATAAAAACAGGATCCAGAAGACGACCTTTGAAACATTTCCTACCGTTTGATAGCGATTGCTGCAATACTTACACATAGTCATCACTTCCTGCTGCAATGATTTTGTCAAAATCGATGTAGTCTTCGTCCTCAAAGCCGTCTAAAACTAGGTCATTAGTGACGGTATTCTCTCTGTGGAAGTCTAAAGGAATGGCCTCCACATCCCCTGGGCCCTGCTGCTCAAAACCTCTAGGGTTTTGGTTTGAGGTAGAAAAGTGAGAACTGAGATCTTTGATCCCAGCGAGAGAAGGACTCACCAGCAGACAGGCCACACACGTGAGCCTAAGGAGCTCCATCTCAAAGGCTTCAAATATTAACACAGAAAATTAAAACCTTTGTAAAGAATGCAACGTCACAGTAGTTTATTAAAAGTATTGTAAATGACAGAAATATAATTGGTTTGTCTTACCTTTTGTTTGTGCTGGTGGAGAGTGCTCAGTTGTTTGTGAGAAGAGAACAGAATTGAATACAAAATTGAACTTTGATGTGGGCTCTTGACTGAGCAAACAAAATAGATCAAACAGACCAAAAAGTCCTTTGACTGACTAAAATCTTTAACTCTTTAGAAATCAGCACACTTGTTTAAATAGAAACAGTACATCTTGGGGAATGTCAAATTTATTTTATTTCAAGTAAATATCTTGTATAATATATATCATATCTTACAGTTATACTTATTTAATTATGCATCTATTAATTAATTTATTTTAGATTTTTAAACATGCTATTAAAAAGTTTTACATTTACAGTTGACCCGAAGACTTCCGCCAATCAAAGAGGCTAAGCCCCGCCTTCAGAAGCTGTTTCGGGACTTCTGGTTGTATTCTGTGGTCATGGGTTTTGCTGTGGAAGGCTCAGGTAAATGTATTACGAATAATGGTACAAGCATATTTATTTAAATCACTTCGCTTGTCTATCCACTCTCAGATGTAG